>NW_013953584.1:0-1740 GCF_001266775.1 Austrofundulus limnaeus
CACCTGTCCACATGGACACAACAAGCCCTTCATAATCAAGGTCAAAGAAGAATGAATGATACTGGTTCAGTTGGTCACCTCAAAATATACACATTTAGTATTTGTGCTCCTAAATTCTAATATTAATAGTCAGTTTGTTATTCATGATACTGTAATTTTGTTTACACAAAATGTAAAAGTTAACTACATATTTTTTTGTTACATTGTGGTTGATTGTGCTCTTCCCAAATGCACTTACTATATGAATTAGTACAGTGTCAGCTGCAGTCACAATCCTTATGCATTTAGACGTAGTTTATGTCAACATGAGTTTATTGTTCTGGATCGTTTTTAATATTCCCATACTGTTCTGACCTGCAAGCTTTTTCCCACATATTGTTTCTTATTTACTTGTTCAATTTATGCTAGCACCTTGCTGCTCAGGATTCAGATGCCAGCATTCGAGTTCTGAAAATTGTTTTCTGTGTTCTCTTGTCTTACATTGTCCCTCTCAATCTTCTCCCTAAATGCCAGGGCTTTAAGAGAAAATGTTAAACGAAAAGCTTTATTTTTATTTGCAAAACAACAGAAATCAGATTTTAGTTATTTTCAAGAGTCACATACTGTAGTAAATGATGCCTCCTTTTGGAAAACTCAATGGGGAAATGATATGTGGTTTTCACATGGCTCAGAAAGATCAGCTGGGCTTACTATTTTGAAAAAACAACTTTAATGGTTCTATCCTACACTCAGAAAGTGACCCTAATGGTCATTACATAATAATAATAATTCTGAATGTCAATAACAATATTGTTTTTCTTGCCAATGTATATGACCATTGTGGTAATATTTTTGAGAGAAGCTGTTCTGCCTTTTCTGAGATTTTCTCCTTGCTCTTTAAGGCCCGACAGCCTCAGGTTCCATCGACGCTTGTACCTTTCAGCCTCTAGGAGTTTTTCCTTCAGAGTAGTGTTTTCTTTATTCATTATGCAGCAAACTTCAGTTCAAGGTTTTCCATTGTAGATTCACATTCAGCAATACCGAATGTGTTCTGCTCCACTTAGAGTGTAATGCGGGCAAACATATCCGATTTTTCTTTCAATTGTTTTCCAAAGTCATCCACCTTGCCATCCAAATTTTTAATAGCTGCTAATACTGCAGCTGAAGAGACTTTGTTTTCAGTGGCTTGATTTTAGCAGGTGGGGTCTTAGTTGGAGTATTTAGCTGTCGTCTTGTACCAGTGGCCTTTTTTGACGTCTCCATCGGTGTTTCGGCACTAGCCACAGCCGCGTAGTTATGCATATTTGCTGACTGATCCATGATGGGATGTTAATAAAAACATTTCTATGGTTAAAATAGATCCCTTTACCAGTCCCTAGCCAATAGAAAGGAGGGTTAGAGCTGTGACAGTAAAACAAAAAAATATTTATTAATCTATATATATTTAAAAAAGGAGCAACAGAAGAAACTTTATTTTGTTCTCTTGACAAACTACTGTCCCTAAAGAGAAGGCTGGCTGCCACAACACAGTAACCAGTGTTTGTTTTTAACCCTTTTAAAACTCTAATTCCTACCATCTGGTCAAAGAATCAAACGTCCAATGTGACACAAAAAGGATGATTCATATATTGAGTTGAATGTAGAATCCGTCTCTAAAATAGATACGAAAGTGTTTATTTATGTAGTTTAAAATGTGTTTAACAACCTGCAAACACACCAGAATGCAGGAAGCAGCACCTACTTCATTCAAACTTTCCTGGG
>NW_013953584.1:8989-11429 GCF_001266775.1 Austrofundulus limnaeus
TATATATATTCTTCAGATTATACATAAAGAAAGGCTGACATTTAGTACATTATGCTTTGTTGTTTCCTTTTTTCACCAGCTTTCTAGGACAGCCAGCGAGACACAGAATTCCCTCAAAAGCTTTAAAAGTTTGATAAATTCCACGAGGAAAGAGCTTGCTTGAATGTATTAATGTGAGTAAATAATAGCTTCCAGATGTAGTTTGTGACCTAAATAAATGTTTTAGYGTGGAGTTTAACCACTGAATGGTTCAGTTATGTGTGTAAACTTTATGCAGACCTGTAGAGGATAATCTGCAGCTTTGTACAGATTAAAATGTGTATTATGAATGCAAAAAGAACTCAAAGGAAACTTTACAAATGCACAAACTACAAAGTGTAAAAACAAAAACAAGTTGTGCACTACTTTCTGTAGACACACGGGGGCGCTAAAGGCTCACAGGTGGTCTGATGAGATTACTAAGGTGTAAGATTTATATGCTTGAGCTCTTCAAATTTGCCAGTATTTACATTTTTATTTATTTCATTCAGAAAAGTGTAAATATGCATAACCTCAGTCACACTTTATGTGAACATCTGTGGAAGATTTGCACATTTTTTGTTGAATATTTATGTAAAAAGCTCATTTATTGGTAAGTGTGCAAAGCTGTCAAATCTTCTGAATGTAACTTGATTGATATTTGCCAATTTACAAATCTATCATGTTTGTATTACAATGCAGATTATTTGTTATTCTGATGTATTCTTTTGTTTCCTGCAGGACCACGGGAGGCTTCGTAGAGACCTAACAGGCCTTTGTCGGTCCGGTCTTCCTTCTGCCAGCAGCACCATTATCTGAGCACAATGGGCAGCCATCAGGCCATCAAGCAGCAGTAAGCCGAAGTGACAATCGGTGCAGAGCAGGGAGGTGCACACATCAGAACATGAAGGGAAATCWTCCTTTTTTATGTTGCTGCTGAAACCAAGCATCAGAGAGCGTTCTGCAGGGGAGGATGGACTGGCAGCGCATCAAAGGGGACTTCCAGTCAGAGCTGGCAGGATGCAGCCTGAGAGATCAATTTAAACACATGTGACTGAACTGGACCACTCCCAAAACACCACGTGTCCACCTGAACACAGCTGCTCTCCTTAACATGAACTGAAGGTAGACCACCATGCTGGGAGGCCTCAGAGCCCCTGCAGCCACTAAAACCGACCTTGGTACTAAARGTAGAGTTAAACAAGTTATTCAAATTCAAGTGTTTGTTTACTGYAGCCAGCAGCAAAGAGAAGAATGGGTCATTATTTAATGCAACAAGGAAGATCATTGTGTCGTCACAATCAGGTGACAAAAACTCACAAACACACACTCTTTTGTTTTACCACCAGTCGCTTCTTCATAAATTTGTGTTTTATATTTTGATCAGGAAGCAGCAGGAAACATGAAAATACAGTGTACCAGACATGAATTTGTGCATACATTGAAGGTTTTTTTTTTTCATTTTCTACATTTGAAACCACCACACACAGCAAACAAACACAAAAACAAAACACTATACACACAACTTAATGAAAAACAAAACAGGATACAACTGTGAACAATAAGACATGACTGTTATAACCAGGACAAAACCTTARGGATAAAGGTCAAGSTTWAYATATGCATATTTTCCAAAGAAATAGAATTATAGCCTACATAATAAAGCAAAACTTGATGATCATAAACCCTGGTGACACAAATYTTAAAGGGGAACATAAACAGCATGAAGTGAAACACAAGAAAAAAGGGAAGAAGTGTTTTGGGTGTGAACATGGTGCCAGTCTAGCTTCAGATCGATACAAAATAAAGTCCAAAAAACGTGCCATTTTTAAATTTAATCYMTTTGGTGAGCCACATCTGGAATATCACTGTTTCTCTACTTTCAGGAGTGACACAACTTCATTAGCTCAGTGTGTGGTGGAGGGGGTTTGGGRTGACTTCTAACGAACAAGCAAATGGCGTGTAGCTAGGGGAGACCGGGGACAGTAGCAACAAGGGACGGTTGCAACAGGTCATTTTTCTCCAAACAGAAACAGAGTGATGACACTCACACTGTACATGCTCAGTTAGATGTCCCACCTTGTAAAGAAAAAGTAAAGATTCAAAAACTGCTCCAGGATTTATTTAAAAAACATTTCTGAGGAACCAAAGTATTTTTTTACCCAGCTTTATTTTTGTTAAACTGTTGTCACTGTTTTTGTGATCCAGCTCAAACTTCTATGGTTTAAACAAGTGATCTGTTGACTTTTAACTAATCTAGTTAACATGTATCCAGATGAGCTTATTTAGCTAACACATGAGGTTTTATCATGGCTGACAGGAAGGATTTATCATACGATAAATCCTTTTAAAAACAGAGCACATACAGATGAGATTAACATGTTGAAATTAAGTTTACACTTAAAAGAGTGTTGGGTATTCA
>NW_013953584.1:11960-14066 GCF_001266775.1 Austrofundulus limnaeus
TCTATAAATGGTTTAGACTATGAACAGACAGATGTAAGTTTATTGTATTAAATTTTTTTTTGTCTAATTCAAACCACCTCTGAGGAACAGAGTCTGGATGCAGAGACCTGGCATTTTTCATCATGGTCTGCAGTGATGGTCTGAGATCTCTAAGGTGAAGCCTGTGCACTTCTAAACGGGATGATTTCCACAGACGCTCTGCCTGCCTACATTAGCGTCCAGCAGAGCGGATGGTCTCATTCATCCATGGAGTGGGTGTTTTAACAGCAGAGGATTTAGTGGTTGTTACAGAACATTAAAAACAGTTGAACAGTGATGGTCTAATAAATTGAGGAAATCATTTGGTTGATTTATATCAGACAGGACAGATGGGTAAATATACAATATGGGTACAATATACAATTACATGTGCTGAATTATTTCTGAAAGAATTTGATTCAAGTATAATTACATTTTTACATCAGTAAGTCGATTCTTTATTCACATTCATATTTTGTAAAGATTATGTCAAAGAAAAAAAAACATTTTTTGAAGCTTTGGGTCCCAACAAACAGAGTTGTGTTATTTATGATGCTGAACTGAAGGAATCTGTACAGACAAGATAACAGACAGGATCAGAGGGGGGCAGGGGCAGTTGTGTGTCTGTGCGCACGTTTGTGTGCCAAGGTGGGGGGTTGTGTTTACTCTGGGTAATGAACCCCTCAGATGGCCGCCTGCGGGGAAGTGGGGATGCCAGGAAGAAGGGACTAAGCGCCCCCCCCCCCCCCCCCCCCCATCATTTCTCCTCTCAAATGTGGGTCACTTCCTATCTGCAGGCGAACTCTCTCCTGTTTCTGCAGAGACTTGATGCACCCCCCAAAACCCTCATCAAATAACACTAATTAACGAGACTCCCATGTCTCATTAGCTCTCTCCTGATTTCTCACTCAGGTCCAGAACCATGATTATCTTCATCTCTGGTTGTCTCGTCATCGTCGTGATCATGGTCGTAGCTGAGGCACGAGGTCCACTTGGCTGATCTGGTTTCAAATTCTCAACGACCAAGCCCTGCAGGTGCACACCAGAAGCGTGTCATGGATTCAGATACCATGCTGACAAACCATGAAGACCTTCTTACAGAAGTTTGGCGCCGCACTGATTCACTGTCCTCCTAGCACGCTCTGTTACACACAATGGACTCACTGTGGCGCTAATACAAGTCTGAAGATCCTGCAGAGATCGTCCATGTTCTGGTGCATTTTTCACTTTGAGGGCTAAAAAAACATTTTACTGTTCTTCAAACCTTTTTAAAAACTTCATGTCAAAACAGTCTCTTCCTTGTTTTTACACCATGTTCTGAAAAACAAAACAAAACAAAACAAAAAACCCAGAAAGGTCAACAGACATGTAAGACACATGAAAATCTTTAACCCCCACAGGCTACAGCATAACAATGATACTTTGTGACATTTACAGTCTCTTTGTCTTCATGAAAAATCCTGAACACAAGAACAAAAACCCTATTTTACAAAAATACGATAAAACATTCTTAATGCTAATTAGATAAACAGTATTCCACATTTTTATGGTATTTAATATGCCGTACATCTTTTAAGTCAGACTTTCACGGTCACAGATTTGGCTGACAAACTTGGTTATAATTACGTCCAGGTCAGCTGACACAAGCACCAGACATGTTTCACCAAAAGCYCAACAATGATAATAACAGCCACAGAAACGTTGCCTTGAGAGACTTTTAGCCCTGCAGCCGGTTCGTGGCAGTTTATTGTTGTCTCGACCTGTTTGACTCATTGTTACAGAGATACACAGTGGGGTGTGAAGGTTTGGGCAGCCTTGTTCAATTTCCTGATTTACCTTATAAATCATTGATTTTTTGGATAAAAAAAAAATCAGTTAAATATATCATATAGGGGACAAACACAGCGATATTTGAGAAGTGAAATGAAGTTGAAATGATTTACAGAAAGTGTGCAATAATTGGTTAAACTAAATTAGACAGGTGCATTAATTTGGGCACTGTTGTCATTTTATTGATTTCAATGACCCTTGACCTCCATACACAGGTGACTCCAATTATGAGAAAGGGTATTTAAGGGGGGCAATTGT
>NW_013953584.1:15704-17115 GCF_001266775.1 Austrofundulus limnaeus
CTCTCAGATATCTTTCTGTATCCTTCCTCTAAACCATGACGCTGAACAATCTTTGTTTTCAGATCCAAATTTAAGTTCCAGTAATTATTTCTAAAGGTTTTCAAATCAATAAAATGACAACGGTGCCCAAATTAATGCACCTGTCTAATTTAGTTTAACCAATTATTGCACACTTTCTGTAAATCATTTAAACTTCATTTCACTTCTCAAATATCACTGTGTTTGTCCCCTATATGACATATTTAACAGTTTTTTTTATCCAAACAATCAATGATTTATAAAAGGTAAATCAGGAAAATTAACAAGCCTGCCCAAACTTTCGCACCCCCCTGTATCCCGATGCTTCAGGTTCAATTTAATTTCTCAATTAAAAAGTCTGGTTGCCTCTAATTTAGCTCAGAACAGTAAGATTTTTAACCATCAGCTGACCTCTAGTTCTACAACATGACCTGAATGTTTTAACATTAATGGACTTGTACATTTTATTTGTTACAGGTCTGTTGTGCTGCAAAGCATGTTCTGTTTCCTCAGACTCTTCAGAGTCAGTCCTGGGTTTTTGCTACACAAGTCACCATAAMAGAGGCCAACAAGTCGTAACCTTTCCAACCACCTCCTATTAAAAACAACTCAGATTAGGTCATGTGTGTGAGCATTGTGCTCCCTCAGCCCCCTTTCTGCCCACCCACCAGCACATAATTACATCATATGATACCTTGCACTCATTCACCTGCTGCTTGGCTGTGGTCCTTTTCACATCCAACACTTTATCCCTACATTCAAACACACAGTCAGGCAGAGGTGGAGTCGAGGTACCAATCTTCAGGACTGTTCTTGTTGCCTTTGTGACCTAAAACCCTCTGAAATCACACAGAGCCACATCAGGGGGAAGGACTGGGAGAGAGTTAGAGATCAGCTTGTTGGCTTCACTCACTAATTGGTCTGTCTCTGAGTATTTCAGGAGGGAAGAAGCGTTTTATGAATGCTGTAGAGATCAGTTGTGTCTAAAGGGTGTGGAGGAGACAGGATAATATGGGGAGGCGGTGGGGGGAGAGTGGTGGATGTTGCAATTATCCCACTTAGTTGCACTTCTCAGATATGACACATTTCTCAGGGCCAGTCAGGGGTCGMTGCAGGTTCTTTGAGTGAGTGTTTTACAAGAAAAAAAAAGACACTGATGAAGAAATTCCTGAAAAAGAGCATAAAAAGTGTGATAGTGTATGTGTGTGTTGTCAACTGCCCAGGGAGATGGAGCCCCTGACAGCTTCGGTCTTTCTGGGTGGTCCTCAGAGGAGGAGAAAAAGTAGCTGAAATCTGATTTACCTTTCCCCACTCAGAAAATATTCTTACTGGCGTCCTGATGCATCTCAGTAATCCAGGTAAAAAATCAAAAAGAAAAAAAATTGTATAGGTC
>NW_013953584.1:19526-21287 GCF_001266775.1 Austrofundulus limnaeus
TAGTAAATCAGTCTGAAAACAAGATCAAAAAGACTTTTTGGCTGATATTAGATTTTAAAACTTGGTTAGATGGACAGTTTTTGCAGTGAAGTTRTGTGGTCAAACAAAATTAAAATGTGAAGTTTGTTTTGGGAACATGTGCTAATTTGCTGATGCATTTTCTGTTAGAGTATTGTATCGGTCTATTTTTGAGGTCTGCAACCTTTACAGTGAAAGATCCATTCATGCTCCTTGGCTCATGAATAAAATGTGTGTACTTCTCTCTCGTGTGTACTTCGCTAACACACCTGATTCAGCCAGTGAATTACCTCATCCAAGTTCTGCCTGAAAATCATCCATTCATCCAAATCAGGTGTGTTGGAGCTGAGACACAAGTAAAACATGCAGGACTGTGGACCTCGAAGACCAGGATTGACCATCCCTGACTTAGTGTGCGGTACAATCCTACTGGTTGATGTGATGTGTAGCAGCCATGAGTGCTGCAAAAACTTATTTGATGCTTTGCCAACACAGTGTGTGTGTGTGTGTGTGTGTGTGTGTGTGTGTGTGTGTGTGTGATTGGGTTGTAGCCAAAAGAAGCGTAGCCAGTTCAGCTTTAATTTCTTGACAGCCGAGCCACCCTGGTTTCACACAGACCTGAAGACCTCGCCAAGACGTCACAAAGACTTCATCATCTTCATAAGGTGAAGTGGGTRAACTGGGTCATGTGTGAGCAAGTCACACAAGCTTATAAAAGATCATGAAAACAACAGTCTTATTACAGGTTCATCATGTCCTCGTCTTTAATAACATTTCTTTGCTGTCAGATTCATGGTGTTTTCGTTAAAACCCTGTTTTTAAATGTTTTTATCAGTTTGCATCGACTTTTGAGATTAGAGCAGCAGTGTGTGCATGTCTGAACTAAAGAGGCGAAGATGTGTTGTGGGTTTACTGGTGATGAGTCAAACACACACACATACATGTTAATCACATATTAATAGAATTAAAGTACTAAAACGTTCAACTGTCATTTTAGGATATTACTTTGTTTACTCTTTATCCCTAATGTGACCGTATTTTCCAAGTAGCTACTGAGACAATCATTTGCATTAATGCGAAGTTTTATTATCTCTGCTGTCATCTCAAAGTGTTTCTAATTATTTCTTTGCTCCTGAGTGAACGTCAGCAGACAGCGAGTCTCTTTCATCGCTCCTTTGTGTTTGATACATCTCTGCTTGTGTCACTGCCAGTAACGACAACAATACCATCGGCTGCCAAACCCACAGCCATAATTACAGCTCCAACAGGTAGAGACTGCCCTGATGTCAGTCAGAGACAACAGCTGCAGTCAAACACACCTGGGTGAATGTCTCTGAGGTGACGAAAGGCTAATGTGGTGGTAAGGCCTGGCGCCGTGTCACTAAAAGCCCTGTAATCTGGMTATCCTGGAGGAAATGAGCATGAGAGGGACATCCTGAGCTGTCATATCTGTGGGCACACACTTTGAATTGTCTCTGCTTCTCTCCTCCAGGCTCAAACAGGACAGCATGAAAGTTTATTATGTGATGTATGTCATTTAAAGGGATCCCCGATTAGTTGTAACATTAGACTTTATTTGATAAACATATATTTTAACTGTAAAATAAAGACTGTAAAAATACTGTAGGCTGTTTAGTTTTAATAATTTAAACTAAAAATTAAAAATATATTACATGGACAGGGCCATTTTATTTCCACACAAAGCATTCTGGGTAAATGATGACGTGGATAGGTCCTCTGTGC
>NW_013953584.1:21975-23729 GCF_001266775.1 Austrofundulus limnaeus
GCACAGAGGACCTATCCACGTCATCATTTACCCAGAATGCTTTGTGTGGAAATAAAATGGCCCTGTCCATGTAATATATTTTTAATTTTTAGTTTAAATTATTAAAACTAAACAGCCTACAGTATTTTTACAGTCTTTATTTTACAGTTAAAATATATGTTTATCAAATAAAGTCTAATGTTACAACTAATCCCTTTAAAGCAGCACATGCCAATTTGTAACAGCGCCTGGGAGTGTTCTCCTAAACACTGAGATGATATTTTGGCGGGCAGTAATTAGTGCAGAAACCCTGGAATCTACTTTTTTTTTTTACAAGCTAGCTTTATGCAGGGTGACTGCATCATGCTGGATATTGCTGGCAATGTCTTGTTGTAAGTTTGRACAAATGTGAAAGGATCCAATCTCCTCAACCAAACACTGGGCTTCAGCTTTCACCACAGCCTCTCTGCTCAGCCTGATCCTCACTGCCTCAGTGCTCCTTAGTCTGCTTTTCTCCATGATTTCAGAACGTTTTGAACCTTTTTCAGGAGAAAATCCCACCTGTGGTTTAAATAATCTGAATTATTTAGTTAGATGCCCAAAGYAGCCCAAGGCATCTGGCGAGCTTTTTGAAGCTTCAGCAATAACAAGATTTCATGTGTGGGCACCACATGGCACAGAAAAGGTTCTCGAGTTCAACTGAAGCAACCTTGCCTGGACATTTRTGTCTTTTCTCCTTCACCTCATTTCGTGTCATACATGGACTGTCCTCTGAAGTCTTCACAGGGGATCTTAAGCTCCTACAGCCATTTTAAGATAAAATATAATATGACAAATTTTCTTCTGTTGACTCCTCTGCAGCATGAAAGATAGGTTGCTATGCCAGAAAAGGACCTGAAAAGATAAAAAAAGCTAAAACATGTACACACACAAATTATAAAAACATGTCCTAGAACATGAGTTGAAGCCCTGAGGGGTTTTAGAGGTAATTTCCACCTGAAAACACACAGCATAATAAATCAAGAGTAGCTCCACAGTCATAAGGTCTAAATGCTAACTCTTGGTACCTCTGTAAATAAGATCTTAAAGATAATTTCTGAAGTGAAACCACTATTGTAACTCTTACTGTGCCTGAGTTATTCGTGATTAAATAAAGAAAATTTGTAATATTTTTTAGCCTCGCCTTAAATTTTTTTTTAAATCAACAGTGCAAAACACAATGAAAACTCTAATGAAAACCCAGGAATGCCCTTAGATTTTATACATCTACATGTTGAGAAAAATTGTAGCGAAGTAGGACTGAATAAGTTGAAGTATATTAATTTCACAAAGGTTTTAGTGAGCAGTGTGCCAGGCAGAAATGGCTTTTTGGCACAATTGAGCCAAATGTACCCAAAACTGTGCAAAAGGGTTTTTTACTTTATAAAAGAGAATCTAGTTAAATAAAAGTGTTGATTTCTATTATAGGACTCATTCTGCATATGACATAAGCTTTTCTTTTTACATTTACACTGTGCATCATCAAAATCAACTATCATACTCTTCACCCATGCGCAAACAGAAACGTAACTCAACGTTTTATGCATGAGGGCTGTTATTTATACTCTAGGTTACACACGAACTTCACATCACCAAACAAAGAGTAACACAGTGTCAAGAAACAGTAWATCCCTGAATTSGTGAGAGCTTCGTCTTTTCAAAGATACCAAAGGGAGGGGTTTGGAACCAAAACTTGCACAGCAACAGATGTGGAGAACTTCCTGATACTGAAACGG
>NW_013953584.1:25629-26733 GCF_001266775.1 Austrofundulus limnaeus
TTTCATGTCATTAGCACCTCTAGTAATATATTTACTGAGAAAAATGTTGATGTGTTCAATACTTATTTTACCCGCTGTATATACACATAATCCCATGATTCTTGGTAAATGCAGCTGTTTAACTAGAAAAGAATCAGGGAACTTGATCACAACAATGTGTTATTTTTGGAGTGTGTAATGCAGCACACAAACTCAGCTGGAATTTGTGAGTTCCTCTGTGAATATGTCCATATTTTCCAGCAGATCCTTCACCTTCATTTAGTCTGAGCATTAGTTTCAGACCAGGCCTGCGCTCTGCCTGTTTATACCGACACTAATGACTTARCCCTCGCTGCAGACCGACTCAAGCCTTCAAACACATGGAAGCGATTCAGTGTGTGCACAACATCAGCGTCATCCTGAAAAACAACCCGTTGCCAAGGCTACAGATGATGTTGTCCACACTCGAAGCAGGAGTTAATTACGAGCGTCCCGTAGATGAAAACTGAGTTTATGGAGCAGGCGGAGGGTTGGAGAAACAGCAGGAAAGATGATGTCAGTGTTCCCATGTGCATGCTTTCTAGAATTTAAGTCAGTGTGTTTAAAGTCAACAGATTTGACTCAGTCATGTCAGGATGTAATGTGTTGCAGATATTATAYTGTTTGTGCCAAAAAAAAAGCAATCTGAGACGAAATGAGCTTCAGGTATAAACACGTATTACTTTTTATTTTTAAACCCACCATGTTGACTTCATATGCTTCTCCAGTGATGATTGCTTTTGGAAAAACTGTGGTTTTATCATTAAACTCCACTGTAAATATTTGAGGAAGGTGGACTTTTTTCTGGCGGGCCTTTGTCATATTGTTAAGATCGAAGGTCCACGTGAGGCTRCTGCACGTGTCGCATAATCTGACACTTTGTGGGTCATTGTGTGGAGGGAGATGGGAGCGGCTGAGACGAACTACTTTCACTGACTTTAATATAAACACTTGACTCCACTCTGTGCTGGTGTGGTGACATTCTTTATAATCTAATCCCAGATCTCAACTTACATATGACCAATAAAGCCTGGAGCTACAACTCACCCATGCGTGCCCAGAAAATTTCACATGCCTTTTAAAGGG
>NW_013953584.1:31612-33325 GCF_001266775.1 Austrofundulus limnaeus
TATGTATACTGTATGTATATAAATCAGATCATGCCCTAATCCTTTTCCGTAGAATTCTGAGATTAAAATCAGATTTCCTTTTTTTACTTGTTTCCAGTGGCCCTAAATCCTCTTCCATACATGACAACAAACGTGACGTGAAAAACAACAAAAACAACAATTTGACAAACAAACAAGTTAAAAATACTCTCCTACCACTAATTAGGAGTTACATTTCTCAGGTGCTGTGTCAGGTCTTTATAGGACTTATTTTCTATTTCTTAAAGAAAGGGTTTTAAAAATTGTTTGTCTACCGTAAAAGAAAGCGTTACCTCMCTGGGGTGAGGGTGGAGCCCATTGTTGAATGGTTTTAATAGTTTTWCTGTTTGCTCCCTGTATCCTGTTGTGACCTTATTAGCCTTGTCTCAACAGGTGAGGTGTGGTGCTCACCTGTCTATCCTTTTCACTACCRACACAGAGACACCTCAGGGATGTGTACTCGCTCCTCATCTGTTAGCTCTATGATCTATGCTCCAGTGACCCCTCTGCAAAGCTTGTGAGGTTTGACGATGACATCTTTATCTATTTCAAAGAGCATGGTTGTAAAAAATAAATAAATAAAGAAAACACAAATAAATGAGTCAAACATTCCCACAAGCATTGACCAAGAGAATGAAGGACGATACAGAATTATACGTAGTTGAAAAAATAGTCCATCARTGTTCTGAGGCAGCTCAGTGGGAAAGTGTCACCAAAAGCAATACCAGATTCAAAGCTCATATTTTTTATGAGGCACAACTAAAAACTACTTTCTTGGGCGTTGTGTTTATAACAGGTTTTATTTTTCCTRCTTTCCCATCCTTGCTGCTTCACAGTAAAACTTCTGTGGCTTTTTTCCTTCTCTTGTAAAAGTTGTAACATGTTTGCAGAGGCTGCTTTTGAATCCCACTGACAGGATATTGTGTTTGTTAAGGCAAATTATGAAATGTATCCCTGTAATTAACTGCAGTATTTACGAACTACTGTCGTTATTTGGGTTAAACTGGGAAATACGATCCCTCAGAACATTTSGGTCACACGTCAAACGTAGCCTCGTGTCGTACCACTGAAATTAGGTGAAACTGTAAAAAAGTTTCCCTGTAATTAAGTTCAAAGGTGTCAGTCAAAATCAGTAAATGCTTTATTTATTAACTTGGCATTTTGGCAAAAGTTTAGACATAAGATTTGTATGTTCACTTTGATCTTGAAATTGAAATCCATCCAATGTTCAGAGTCGAGTCACAAATTGAAATTATTCATTTAAGAGATGCTATAATCTGCCACGAAGAATCAAACACTTTCCTAATGGGAATCTGTCACTTTAAAAAAACAATTTTACTGCAGTGTTTGTCAGTSATGTATCACAATTTGTATCATATTTGCTACGCAGGATTCTGYGACCTATATTTTATCAATGTGATCATTTTCTCCCCTCAAAAACCTGTTGTATAAAATGTGAGACCTGTATTCTGCCCTCTGGTGGATTTTCATTGTACTGCAGGAAGTGGAACTTTTTTTTTTTGCCTTTTCAAAATGTCTGCTGACATGAAGTCATCACACATTTGTTTCAGGAAAACATTTGCTAATTTTGGAGAAGTTATGTTAAGAATAACGTCAATATTGTTTGTAATTTTTTAATAAATATTTTCTGTGTTGAAACTATGCATAATTACTTAAAAATATTTTTAATAGTAC
>NW_013953584.1:34595-35985 GCF_001266775.1 Austrofundulus limnaeus
GTCCACCAGGAGGCGCCAACACAAAAGTTAGAGACTTCACATGAGATTTGGACCATCTTGTGGGGGAAAAGCAGATTACTTCCTACTCGCGAGCGCCCCCTSTGGTRGRGAAATGTTTTTTCAGGGATACAAACTTTTTCAGAACACCGGTAGACGGCAGCCATTACAGAAGAACATGTTTGTTGTTGTTGGAGGAGTGGCTCGGTCACACACTAATGTCATTAGTTTGTTATCATTACTAAGGTGAAGGACTGCTTTCCCCCCTTTTTTTCACATCATGTCTCCTGCTTGGATCTGCTATTATCTCACTCTGAAGCACGGAGGAGTGTCAGAGGTAAGCTCGCTTCAGCTGCTTGGTCTCATTTCTGGACTCAGGCATTTTGTGAATGAAGCCGATATTTCAGTTAAAATACATAAGTAAAAATATTTATCCGAGTATAACACTACCCCCCCAACTTTATGGATGATTTTATGGATTACATTTTACTTATTATACTTGACTAAATGCGGTGGGTTGTGATTTATACTTAAATATTGCACACATGCAGCTTTTTGTGCTGCAGGAAGTGTGTGAAGCCATTAACATTTTGTCTGTTGTTCCAACCTAAAGTCTAACTGTATAAATTGACTCGACTGGTTCTGACATGTTGCAGCTTTCTAATGAAGTCAGATGTGTTGATGAAGCTGAAGACTCAAACAACAAGCAGCACTGCTTCAGGGCAAACGATCAGGTCACACTGATGTTGCTTAATGTGAACGGACGCTTAGAAGCTGAACAGAGTCATAATGTTCTATAAAACCTACAGCAAAACGTTAGAAAACTGTATATAAAGTCAACCTGATGGCAAAACATTTATCTTAAATTGTTAGATTCTAAATCGGGAAAAAACATTTTGAATAAAAAAACTCACTTTTATGTAACTGTTGTATAAAATTTGTTGAAACCTCATTTGAGCTTTTTCTCCTCCAGTCTCTATGAGGCAGAGGTGAGCTGTAATAAAATGTTTTTCTTCAAATTAATTGTTATACAAGAGTCATGCTGATGAGTGTGAGTATCTTGTGATCACTGAGAGGTCGAGGCAAACCTGTTTGTTTTTGGGATGACTATCCCAGTTTCCCCCTGACGTCCTGCTGTGTGGTCCTGATTAAGGAACTTCACAGTGAAGAGAAATGGGAGGAATTGTTCTCAACTTAAACCTTGATGCACTGAGAATAAAAATATATGTGAGCCATCACATCGAAATGAGGATTAAGTCCAAAAGTAGTATTTGGAGAAATAGGGAAATATAGTGTTTTGACTAAAATGTTAACAAAAATTGCATTTTGTCAAAACATAATGAATAAAAGTCTTATTAATGTATCATTTGAATGAACTGCCTGAAATAAAATC
>NW_013953584.1:36797-39037 GCF_001266775.1 Austrofundulus limnaeus
TTTTTAGAGTGTACTTAAGCATTAAAATCTGAAATACTGAGTAAAAGTGAGCAGGTAGATTTTCCAAAATGACATTTATTGGGAGGTGACTTCTCCAAAAAAATATATTTTCTAACAGCGTGCAGCTGTGATGGGTTGTGTACAAGCTAATAGTGTGTCAGAATGGTATATATTTATACTTCTCATCCAAACACAATTAAATTCACTCTATCCAGGAGACACTATTGGTCAGGATAGTATTTTAAAGTAATAACTCAGAATAAAATAGGAGTAATGACTTTCTACTTCTTACCTTTTTAAAAAATGTAGTGAGTAAAAGTAAAAAGTACACTGAAAAATAATTACTCAATTAAAGTACAGATAACCAAAAATTCTACTTAAGTACAGTAATAAAGTATTTGTACTTAGTTACTTTACAAACTGCAAAACCCAAAGTCTGTAACTTGTTCAGATGAATTGTTCATTAAGTTCATTGTTTGACTGGTTCCAGCAGGTTTCACAGACTGGACCTGAAATGTGACGAATCAACAACAACAAAGCGGAGCTACGGCTGAAAATCTGTGTTTGTGTGACATGAAATCATCTGCACACCAACGTGCAGTATCAGAACCAGGATTTAGAAAAATTATTTACTGTTTCTGTTTTTGCTTTTTTTTGTCCAACCACACTGCTTTCTCTGCTGCAGCAGCAGCAGGTATTTGTTCTGTCACCTTTTAGAGAAGCACTCATGAGTTCAAATCTTGCAGACGTTAATACAAATTTTGAACTGTGGTAGAAATTAACGTGAGATGGCAGAGGCAGGACTGTGGACATAAAATGAAGGAATTTTTCAACCAGTCAGAAACGATTAGCAGCCTTCACCACCACACAGTGTCATCCCAAAGGTTTTGGGGTAATTTAAAATATAAGATGAGCCTTTATTCATCTCTAAGGGGTGAATTCACTGTGTTAAAGCTTTGTTTGATAGTAGCAGGGAGAATAGACCACAATAATACCACCCCCCCCACCCACTATGGAGGTTTTCTGGGGTAAAATGTTTCCTAGCTAGTTCCTGCAGTTGAAAAGGGGTTTAAGCAAACAAAGCCCCCAAATGACCATGGTTCCTGAAAAGAGTTTTTGAGCTCTTGAGATTTTTTTTTGGTGGGGGGGGGGTCATAAAGATTTTTTTCAGTGACCTGTCATGATGTTGCAAGCTCCAAAAAATGTGCATGGCTGTGGTTTGTATAAACCTTCCTGCCATCTTTTTCTTGTAAAATGGTGAAAATAAGAAACATCTCTGACCTAAATACGTGCCTCATCCCCATCTGGAAACAAACCAAGTAACATAAACTGCAAGAGCCAGAATACTCATCCCATCTACCCCCCACACACACACACACACACACTTCAGCTTCTAGTTTACTTCTGCTTTTGTTAATGCTTTAAATTTTTCAGCTGTAAGTCTAAACACTAAGATTTACAGTATATTTACATTGAAGTGAAAAATAACACTGTCTTTTCTGTGTTTTAAAAAATTAAAAAAGAATACATCCATGTGACTAAAATATATTTATTATARCATATCTACCAGTAAGTTAGTTAAATGCCAAGTCCAAGAGTCAAAGTGATACAAGCAGCATGCATTCAAGGTTTGTTTAAAAGCTTTATTCACACAGGGGAGACCCAGGGACACTGGTCTTCTGTGAGTAGATATGAGAGCAGGTTTGCAGAGGTTTATAGTAACTAAGTACATTTACTTTATTACAGTAAGTAATTTTGAGGATTTGTAATTTTACTAAGTATTTTTTCAAGTCATTTACTTTTATTTTGTTACATTTAAAACCCCAAAATCATGCTTTTACCTCTACTTTAAAATTTAACAACTGGTTACTTGTTACAAAATTAAATTTGTCTGAACTCATCATGAAAGTTATTTATGCTCTCTAAAAAAATGAAGTGTTGAATTTACCCAACCAAGTCAGGTTGGGTAAACTCCACTGGTTCCACTAAACGTGGCAGAGTAAATATGAAGCAACATTTTGCTCAATTTACTCAACTTAGTTTAGTGGAACCAGTTTGGTTAAGTAAATTCAACAACTTCTTAGAGAGCGTGTATATGGGGTGCCGTTTGAAAAGTTACACAGTCAAAAATTACCACCAATATTTTTGTTTTAGTTAGACCTTTTATAAGAAAAATAAATAACGGATTTATTTTTCAAAGTCAGTTTTTCACCATATGATTCATACATTTATACATGTCA
>NW_013953584.1:39478-50854 GCF_001266775.1 Austrofundulus limnaeus
AAGTTAAATATTTAGTTTATAAACTATGACATTTATAAATGTATGAATCATATGGTGAAAAACTGACTTTGAAAAATAAATCTGTTCTTTTTTTCTTATAAAAGTTTAAATAAAACAAAAATATTGGTGGTAATTTTTGACTGTGTAACTTTACAAATGGCACCCCGTATGTGTAAAAGTACTTTTATCTTCCAATTTTGGTGAATAGTTATGACTTTTACTTAAGTACTTTTCTCATCAATGAAATGAATTTTTAACAGTCATTTTCTGTTGAGGCATTTTTATACTCAGTTATTTTTCCCCCAAGTACTTTAAAGACCTCTGCAGGTTTGTAACAACCAAGAAATAGTTCAGTTTTCTTTACTTGAGCCTTTGTTCCAGGATGGAGTGAGGGGTCCAGTCCAGGGGTCTATCAGGTTCTAGCCTAAAGTCACAATGTTTGGAAAGCAGAGAGGAATGACACTTGAGACAAAATACTAGAAGTTAATTGGCGTGTTTACAGGATTGGGTCAGGACCTGAGGAGAGTAAAGATGACAGGTTAGGATGGGTTCTGAGTTGTGAATGAAGGAGATTTATCCTAATTTGAGCGGTAAAGTCTTGTACCTGAAGTGATTGTTCCAGAAAGCCGATGAGTACTGAGGAGCTTCTCAATTCAAATTATTATTTTGTGCTGCTCAGTGGCTTCAATCCACTGCTTTGAAGCAGGTCCTCTGCATAGTTGGTAAGAGATTAAAATAAAGGCTTGTATTTATTTGCAAGAAGGAAAAAAAAAAAAAAACGATGTCCAACTAGTTTAGAAATAATTTAGATTTTCTTCATACTACACGGACAAACTTTGACTAAATTCATGGATTTCTCTCAGCACCAAAAAATATTAAAGGAAGGCCATTATTATAAATACATGGAAGGAATTCCATGTGTGCAAATGAATGTGATGAAAAATTGACGGATTATTTTGCATGTGCATGAACAGCTTTAGGGTGGCACAATGGCTCAGAACTGTTGCCTCAGCAAGACCTTTCTGGGTAGAGTTTGCATGTTCTCTCTGTGCATACATGGGTTTTCTCCAGGTAATTCGATTTCCCCCACAGACCAAAAACGTGCATGTTAGGCTAACTGACTTCTTTAAACTGTCCCTAGATGTGAGCGAGAGAGTGAATGGTTGTGTGTCCCTGTGATGGACTTAAAACCTGTCCAGCTTGTACTCCGCCCCTCGCACAGTGACCGCCGTGACACAGAAAGGAAGGAGTGAGTAAAGATAATTAATGGATAAATGGATTGTGAAACAGTGTTACAAATTTGATTAATCGTCATCAGATAGCACCATTTACCAGAACCCTTGACTTCCAAAACACTGAACGACAGAGGTGGGGTTAACACAAGGAACTGATCCAGATGTTGTTTGTGAAACAAAAGTAATTTATTAATTAAAAGACTTTTGAGGAGTATCCCTTTAACACCTGCTCTGTGAACCCAAGGCCACAAAAGTCAGAATTACTATTGAAACGTGAGAAGATGAGACAGGATTGACTATTACTAAAACTCACTGATTTAACATGAAGCACTTACAGCTTTAGCTAACGTTATAATATCTGACAGCTGCGCTTTCAACAAATACTGTTTTCTGATGACAAACTAACAAAACTTGACAGTTGGCTACAGTAAGAAGTGATCAGTCACTGAAAATAAGATCTACGAGACATCAACCTGACGAACCAGCTAACTTTCTGAATAACGGAGAGGACAGCTGCAGCGGGTTAGCGTCTCATGATGTGATCATGTTTTTTACTGCCACTGGATCACTGCATCTCCATTTGATTTTCAGTTCTTTGGAAAATTTATGTTTTTTGTTCTTATTTTTTTATTCGATCATCTTTCTGTTCCATCATTATTATCGCTTATTTTGATTTACCTGCTGTTTTTTTTTACAGGCACAAACAGAGCAATGTTGTATATGCTGTTAAGTGCCAGGAGGACTGCGACCAGTTATACATCGGGGAAACAAAGCAGCCACTGTTCAAAAGAATGTCCCAACACAGACGAGCTACATCTAATGGCCAGAACTCTGCAGTTTTCACTCATTTACAGGCCAGCGGTCACTCTTTCAGAGATGAGGATGTTCTCATTCTTGATAGAGAGGAACGTTGGTTTGAGAGAGGAGTAAAAGAAGCCATTTTTGTAAAGAAAGACCATCCATCATTAAACAGAGGTGGAGGCCTCCGTTTTCAGCTGTCCCCCTCCTACAGTGCTGCTATTGCCAGTATCACTCCACCCCCTGTTAACAATAAGTGTTAATTAGGTGTCAACGATAGCCATGTGATGTGAGTATCAGTCACATGGAGGCAGGGCTTAAAAGCCTGAATTTAGCCTGAAACTCTCAGACTGAAGAAGTCTCTTGGAGGAGAGACGAAACGTTTCATTAGAGAAGAACCTGTCTAGAAGACCTATACCATTTTTTTCTTTTTGATTGTTTACCTGGATTACTGAGATGCATCAGGACATTTACAGACAGACACTTATTTTTTCGTAAACAAAGCAACCCCAGACAATAGAAGAGATTCTGCCCCCAGCAGTTCATGGATTGCATTGCAGTTACAAATGAACATTTACATGCTTAAATATGATGCGTCGACATTAAAATACAGCTTCGATTAATTTTCAACTCAGTTCAATTCAATACAAAAATTTATTCATTTCATTAAAAATTCTATATACAAAATAAACCAAAACCAAAAAAATATATGTTACGATTGAGCTTGATTGATTAGAACCCCAAAATGCAGAACTGAGTGAGGTGGCAAAAAGTGATTAATTAAAACAAGAACGAGGGATATGGGCAGGACCATGAACATCAAACAGAGAACAAGGATCTGACAAAGACTGAGGACAAAGGACAGAATATAAAGGAAGAACTAATGAGGTAAAACAAGAAACACCTGGGGAAGAAACATGAGGATCAGGTGTGAGTGGGCGGGGCTAGAGCAAAGGGCAGACGGGAGGAAGAAAACAGGAGGAACAAACAGAAAACTTAGACTAAATCATAAGCACAGACACAAATCATGACAATATACAAATCAAAATAAAAGGAAAGGTAGCAGAAGAAGAATAAATCTTATTTTATCTGCCCCTTTTCGACCCAGAATATATTCAAACGAAACATAATTTACAAAACTATACTAAATAACATAAAAATAAATAAAATAAAAAATAAAACAACAACAACATAAAACATCAACTCAAACAACAAACCATAGCTTCACATTTTACTTTTCATATTTCTTCAAAAAACTTGTTTTTATCTGTCTTAAATATATACATTGATCTGTCATTTTTAAGATCATCTTCCAGACTATTCCATAATCCTACCTTGGATTAAAATACATCTTTCTTTCAAGTAAGTACGAAAATATGGCTTCACAAACATTTTCATCCCCTTTAGATAATAACAACCGTCTCTCTTAACAAAGTTKACCTGAATGTTGGAAGATAATATGTTTCTGTGAGCCTTGTACTTAAACAGTAAAATATTATTGTCAACCAAATCATAGAATTTCAAAAATTTCAGTTTACAAAATAATGTATTGGACAGATGGTTGTAATCTTTTCTAGTGATAATTCTTACGGCTCTTTTTCGTAAAACAAAAATTGGATTTGTAATTGTTATGCAATCTTTACCCCAGATTTCAATACAGTAAATTAAACGTGGAACAATTACTGAATTGTACAACACAAGCAGAGCTTTGTCATTGAAAAACTCCCTGACTTTATACAGTACTCCTGTAGATTTAGATATTTTTGTTCTTAAAAAATGTATGTGAGGTCTCCATGACAGCTTGTCATCAATGATGGCACCCAGAAATTTCACCTCACTGACTCTACAGATCTCAATACCATCTACTTTAAATGAAAAATAAACAGTTGTCTTCCTATTACTAAATATCATATAATTTGTTTTATCCAAATTTAATGACAATTTTTTTGTTGAAACCAATTTTGTATTTTCTCAAATTCTTTCTGTACCATCTCAAACATTTTTTCTATATCTTTACCTAAACAAAAAAATGTTGTATCGTCAGCAAGTAAAACACATTTGAAAAGTCCTGACACATTCACTGTCATTCACACATGAAAAAAATAACTTAGGTTCCAGTACAGAGCCCTGAGGGACTCCACATGTGATATTACCAAGTTTAGATCTTACACCATTTATCTGTACAATGTAGGTTACGTCGACTAATCATTTGTGTTAATTAATAACTAATATAATTTTGTCATCTAAGTTGGTTGACAAATCGTGGTTTCCTGATCAAACTGCGGTCTTATTTTTCATTATTCTTTGTTTGTGACATGTCAAACACATGATGTTATGATGTAAATCAGAAAATTCTGGACTTTTATTTTACCAGCCTAAAAGTTATTATTATTTTTTTAACCAGTCTCTTTTTATAACTTCCACATGCAGGGTTTCCTGGAGAGGTCTGGCATTGTGGATACAATGATTGGTGGCTTGAAGCCAAATGAGAATATAGTTATAAGTTCCAAACACCCAAAATTCAGGCCATTCTGAAAAAGCTATGAGGCTGGGATGGAGTGGTAGAAATACAAAGCAGGAGGATAATTTCCTTAATGTACCACAGMTGTTTCTGAAAGCATTTAATTTAAAGAGGACTCAGTGAAAAATGACCTCTTTATGTGCTGATCAATCCAGTTTGTGATTAATTTCTTTGTTGGCAACGAACAGTATTGTACCATAAACTTCATACCCTGATGGTAAACTATCCTGAGCAGATTGGCACATTGCCTTGTTGGTCATGCTTTGCTAAGTAAAGGCACAGACAGAAACAGTCATTATTGTTGCAATATTGTTTAAAAAAATCAGGATTCAAAATATCCTTTATTGATTTGTCTTATAGCAAACCTGCCCCGAGTAAAACTGCACTTTTATCAGACTGTCCAAATTGTTAGACACACACATGCAGATACATTTGACCACAGGGCATTCTGATTTGAGCCATTTAAAAACTAAGCCACAGAGCTTTGTGTATTCTGACCCTGCTTTGTCATAGTCAGCATTATGAATTTCAATATGCTGGAGCTTTTCTTTGAGACCAGACCACACAGACTAACTAATGCCCTCTTTATTTCTTGGTTACACCCACTTCACACTGGCTGGAGACTCTTTTACGCACTACACAGCATTGCCTGTTAGAATGTGACTATTGTGACAAATTTGGAAAACCTTCAATAATGTGAAGCTTAATAWGACACTGCTACACTCCTATTTCTTGCCAAACAGGTTTTTCATACTGGTTTTCCTCATCTCTGAGTTATTTCAGCTGCACAGGCCCAGCATAATCTAACTACAGTACGTATGCCCTTGATTGAATAAAGACTCTCTTAGAGAGCATACAGCATTAGGATTCAGCTATTTGCTAGAAGATCACTCTAGCACATAGCTACCAACACAAAGACAACATCTGCATCACATCAAACAGATCTCACAATGAGACTACCCGGTAAATGCTACTTGCTTTGTATCCAAAAGAAACAAGGACGGCTGAGCATGGTGCGGTATCTGCATGGTGAGGACATGGTGCAATCTTATTGGTTGGATACAATGTGTGTTGGAGCCAAAGTGCAACTTACTTAGAGTGATGCCAATCTAGTGTGAGCATTAATGGGGTCCTACACTGGTACGAAGCCAAATCACACCAATGTGTGTAAGCCCCGTTGTCATGAATATATAGTAACGCTTTCTTTTACGGTACACTTATCAAATGTAACAATTAAATGTAATTACTACCTTATTACCATTTATGTGGTAATTACGGTACAAAAGGAAAAACTGTTAGTAAAACTTCCTTTATTTGGTAACTACAATCAAATTACTATTTAATAGTAACTCAACACTATATTTATAACCAAAAGAATGCAACTATATTTTGGGGTTAGTGGTTAATTGCAATAAAATATAACTTTTAAACTGTCCAAATTACCTACTACTTATTTAGGTGTTATATAGTGAATTGTAATGCATTACCAGGTAAGTGCTATATTACTGCAGACAATTAATTACATAGTAAAAGTGTACCCTAATTACCATGTAATTACATAGTAATAAGGCAGTAATTACATTTAATTACATTTTTATTACCTTGCAATTACATGGTAAAAAGGGTACCGTAAAAGAAAGCGTTACCGAATATTCATGACATCACAACCTTGCTCTAGAAATGCACAAGATACCAGTTTTTCTCAAACAGGAGTACTTCAGTTTGGATACTTGCCAGAAAGAGTACCGATATGAATACTAACTGAGTTAGAACTTATAAAATACACAGTAAATATTAAAAACCCAACAGTTTTTAAATTAAACTGAGGAGGCGAGCAGCTTTGTCTTTCCCTCTTCACTGGCCTAGAGAAGCAGCCTCGCTCGGTGTGGCCACACGGCACGTCGTCGTCAACTTATTCGACTGGAGACTCCCGCACCACAGTGCCGTCTCAGGACATGGGAGCCTCCAGGCTGCTGGGCATGGACCTTGACTGCACCTTGGTTCATCTTTGGATAGTGGTGACATACGTGTGTTGGCATCTCCGGCACCAAGGCATCGGACTTTGGTCGGATGCTCCAGTCTGTTTCTACCAAACCCTTGCCTGGGGGAGGCCGCACTGCACGCAGCCTGTCTACTCCTGTTGTACTGTTGTGCATCTGCTTCTTCTAGTCGGCATTTTCACTTATTTGAAGTTTTAACACAAGTGCTCTGTTGGGAGGGCGGAGCTAAGGTAAAGAAAAGGTTGGGAGGAGGTGACCAACAGCAGCTTATTTGTATAAACAGCTTGTTCTGAATGGAGCTAAGAACAGGCAGAACTGAAAAGATGAAATCTTATTATCTGAAAATGATGTTGTGTATTAAATCTAATCAACATGTTTTGTATAGCCCACAGAATGTAATCTAACTTGTTCAAGGAACCGCCCCTTTTCCACTAGTGCCAATTAGTGTAGTGTCGGTACGCTTCGGTACAGTTCCAAGCCATTTCCATTAGGCCAGATTCTTGGAACCAGACCTTTTTTTAGTACCTACTTCGTTGTGGTTCCAAGAGGTCCCAGTCGGCACCAAAATGCGACATCAGTGTTCGTCACTGATTGGCTAGGGGGTGGAGTCACTGGTTGCACCTAAAGCTGCCTTTACAAAAACAACTCGAGGCGCCATTTTTTAAATTGTAGCAGCGACATTAGTCATGTTTCCATCCAATTTTAATTCAAGTTTTTAGCATTTTTTTAATTTCAGAATTTATTTGGCAAATGTGTTTCCATCTCTCATTTTGTGCATTAACTCTTTTTTGAAAAACCCAAAAACCTCCTCCACCAACCACCCAAAACACACCCACTGGAACCGGACAGGAACGTGAATGGAAAAGCACCGGAACTGACCCGTTCCGACACTACACTAAAGCCCCTTTTCCACTAGTGCCACTTAGTGTAGTATCGGTACGGTTTGGTACGGTTCCAAGCCATTTCCATTAGACCAGATCCATGGAACCGGCACTTTTTTTAGTACCTACTTCATTGTGGTTCCAACCGGCCCCAGCTGGCACCAAAATGCGACGTCAGAACACTGTTCGTCACTGATTGGCTAAATGTTTGTAAATGTTCAACATTTCAAAAGTTATTCATCAAATGTGTTTCCATCTCTCATTTTGCCCATTAAATTTTTTTCAAAAAAACCCTAAAAACCACCTCCACCAACCGCCCAAAACACACCCATTGGAACCAGACTGGAACATCAGTGGAAAACCAACCGGTCCAACCTGTACCTACACCAACCGTTCCGACACCACACCATGGAAAAGGGGCATAAGTGGCTCTAGTGGAAAATGGGCAATAATAGGTGCTCTTTAAGTTCTGTTGAAACCTGTCAATCACTCATTCATTTAAATCAAATGTGCCAAACCAGGATAGTGGTTCTCGAGGACCAGGATTGAGAACCGCTGGTCTTAACGGTCAAAAAATGGTATTGGTTTTGGGTATTGCTGCATTTTGAATGAACACAATTACTTGTAAAAATGCTGGTATCTGGCTCAATATCTTATACTGGTGTCAGTGCATCCCTAGTACTTACAGTTATTACCTCGGTCAAGGAGGTTATGTTTTCGCTTGTGTTGGTTTGTTTGTTTGTCTGTCTGTGCACAATATTGTAGACAGATTTTAAAGAAATTTTCAGGACATGATGGGGTTGTCACAAAGAACAACTAATTCAAACTTGGTGATAATCAGGCAACATCTTCCAGAGCCAATCAGCATCCAGCAGCAGAACGCTGTTTGTCAACAAGGGGGCACAGTGGAGCTTGCAGAGACGGTGGAAGGGTGAGCAATTTTTGTGGGTAGGGCACTCCTTCCCTCTGGGCCCCTGAATAAAGTGGTAACAATGTGTCAAGTATTCAAGTATAGGCAAAGTCTGATAAAAACATCAACATTGCACGCCCTAGTTTGAAAACTACTGATCTAGGCCTTTGAAAGCTCATGTTAACTTAGGAACTAGGTTGGTATTACGAAATCTTGGCAAAATTCAGTACTGTACCAAATTGTTTTTGTCTAAACTGTGTTTAGACCTGAACACCTAATTTTGAAAGCAGAAACTCTTATTTGTTTGTTTGTTCGTCAATAATACTGCATGCTAACTTGTGTAAAACTTTGATTAGAATAGAATAGAAACAGGCTTTATTGTCCCACGTGGGGAAATTTGGGTGTAGTAGCAGCAGCAGATACATGCATCAATCCACAGAAACAGTATATTGCTATGTGATATTATCAGTTGGAGCAATAATAATAGAATTAAAGACAGTAACAGTAACAAATATAAACATAGATCAAAATAGAAAGTTAGAACAATCATTACTGTAACAGACTTACTGGATTAAAGGGAATACTCAAGAATATCCATTACAGAAGTTTTCTGGCAAAAGATTAAGTATCAGAAATATCAGGAATGTTGCACTGTTGCACAATATGCTATAAAATCTGTTTGTGGTTTTYTGCAGTTTTGAACAGAATTCAGCAGTAAAAAGAAAAAGAACAAATATATTTCATGTCTGACACACTTTGTAAAGAGCATTTATTGTTTTGAGCAGCATCTCTCAACAACCTCTCAAGAATAATCTGACGTCTCTCTTGTAAAATACATAGTTATTGTTGATTATGTACCTTTAAGAACGCTGCACAAATCAGGTCACTGAGTTCAATTCAGAGATTTCTTTTACAGTGTTTTATCCTTTCTGAAACAGTATTCAGACTTCATAGATACTCCTGTTTTATTGGGATGTGGGACATACCAGAACCAGACTTACTGTGTTTTTGCTATTTCAGTGTTGACACATCCCCTACGGACATGTCAGTAAAATGGTTCACGTCATAAAGCAAAGTCTAGTTCTTGCAAGATCCAGAAATCCCTGCCTTAAACCACAATGTGAAACTTTGTGTGTGTGTTTGATCTGACTGGAAACCACAGAAACTGCAAACTTTTAGTGGGAAGTGAWTTGACACATGCCTGACTTGTGTGTGTGTTTTGCTGTAAAGGGAGTTACGATTCTTAAAATTTACATTTTACTGTATCACCATCATTTCGTGTGCTTTCCAGGCCAAATGTGCCCTGATGTGCCCTGAGGCTGACATTCTACATTTTACAAGTTTCATTTCAGGTTTGGCAACATCTCAACAAATATTATTWTTATTTTTAATTCCCCGTGAACAACTACTGAGCACTATCTTTTAAGGCTTGTTATTTAAACCATATTTTTTTTTAAATAATGCTTTATTTAAAAATAAAACTGTGGGGAATGACAGAAAAAAAGGGTGAAGATAGTGCCTGAAGCACAGAAGAGGAGGAAAACAAGGACTGGGAGAGGTGGGGGAGGGTTATTTAGTTTTATTTATTGTTTGTTTGTTTGTTTGTTTACATCCAATAGGTTCCGAGATGCTAAATAAATTTGAGCTGAGTTTAAAAAAAATCTGTGAGGTAAAATTTTAGCTGTCAAATTCTGGTTGAATTAACACAATTACCCTCCAAWACAGTGGTGGGCACAGTTCCCCTAAAGCACTAATAGTGGATCTAATTTCCTGATTAGGGCTTTAGGGCTTTTGCTATTTTTTTAAATTCATTAGTGGATTAGAATTTGCTAAATTTATGGGCTAAATTTAGAAGCACTAACTGAGGTCTTTAAATATCATTGATCAACATTATTGTTCACAGTTGAGGGTGAAAGATGTCAATCATTTTGTTCATATGCGTGTCGCTGATCTGCAGAGAAGGGGTTATCTGCGGAATCAAAGTGGGCGTGTCACAAGAGTGGGCGTGTCTAAAGCATAAACACTGTGGGCTACGAGGCCTACATGACGGTTTCCTTAAATCCTGCTTGACCTCTWTACAGCCTGACCCTGACCCCAACACTAAGGTTAACCAGGAGAAACGTGACCCAAGTAGGGTTCTCCAGAAAAAGTGGTGCCGTACAGTAACGCCCCTTTTGTTCTTGTCCAATCAGGTGGTGCCGTACAGTAACGCCCCTTTTGTTCTTGTCCAATCAGGTGGTGTCATACGGTATCACCCCTTTTTTGCTTGTCCAGTCAGGTGTGTCCCTTTAACAAAGTCCGTCAAATCAGGTGTGCCACTTTAGAATCGCCTTTTGTTGTGACACGCCCACTCGTCTGCACTCTTGGATCTACAAGGTCACGTTTCAAACTCGAGGCCCAGGGGCCAAATGTGGCCTACAGGTGACTCCCATTTGGCCCACCAAGGGCACTAAGTGACAACATTCTGCACACAGTAAATATTTTCTTATGTTGACTCCGAAGAATGTTCCATGTGCCAACTGGGTTATATTAGTTCTTTAGAATTAGCTTTTGCAAAATTTTCCAATGTGTTAGTGCTTTAGAATTAAGGGACCTAAATAGWTGTGKTAGTGCTTTAGGATTAGTGCAACTAMTATTTAAATGAGTGCTGCTCCAATATATAGCCAGMTCATTAAGTGCCAAATGCCAACACTGAACATGAAATGTTCAGTAAAACACATTTCCTGTAAACAAATTATTRCTTGGCCAACAGAATTACATGACATGAAAGCTGGGCAATAGGCCACATAATTTACTTTATGGGGTTGGGGTGTGAATCACCTTGTTTGTATATAAAGAAAGAGCCTAAAACGAGCAGCTTTGAGACACACAAAAGGGACAAAAGAGGCCCTGTAACAATACAGTAAAAACCAAAAAGAAAAAAAAAGTAGGTCCTCTGGATGGTTCTTCTTTACTGAAACGTTTCATCTCTCCTCCAAGAGACTTCTTCAGTCTGATGAGTTTCAGGTGAACTCAGCCTTATAAGCATTCC
>NW_013953584.1:51659-53824 GCF_001266775.1 Austrofundulus limnaeus
CAAAAGGTGTGAATCAGGGCCCCAACGATACCAACACAAAGAGGGAAAAAAGACAAAAACAAGGGGACGTCAAACCCTGCTTGCATTCACTACATACACACAACAAAACACCAAATAACCACAGCCAAAACGTCCAAACCAATAAGTCAGGTGATGGGGCACATGACCCTCTATGAACAATAGAGCTAATCAAGCCTATTGTTAGGCGATGGTTCTCTTTTGCATGTGACTAACCTGTTTGTCCAGGTGGAGGCAGTGCTTATAAAGCTGAGTTCACCTGAACCTCATCAGACTGAAGAAGTCTCTTGGAGGAGAGACGAAACGTTTCATTAAAGAGGAACCATCCAGAGGACCTACTGATTTTCTTCTTTTTGATTTTTTCTACCTGGATTACTGAGATGCATCAGGCCTTTACAGTAAAGAGGAATTAATACCAAAGCATTGCAATTCAACTTCAAATAGACACGAAGTGAATTATTTAAATGTGACATAGAAGAATTTAAAATATGTCTTCTTCCAAGGTTGCTTCACTTTTTCCCTGGCTGAGCTGGGTCATTACATTATTTTATTTGAACAAACTGCATATTATTTATGTTTAGATGACAATAAAAGTGGAATAGAAACAAATAAAACAAGCAAAAAAAATAATAAAAACCTCAATCAAACAAACAACAAATAAAAAAAGTTGTTTTTTAGACCATATTTGGTTTAGGACCCTGTTTTTTCTCCTTCCACAGTAATAATTACAGATCTYTGGTCACAGCTGCATTGTTTTATGACTTGTGTGACGTGCTCTTCGGCAGCTTCTTACACTCAGTTTTCCACAGGAATGCAGCTTGTTTATCAGTTCTTTACATCACATTTTATGATCACCAAAGCAAGCGATGTAAGGAAYGTGGGGCAGATAGAAATGTCACAGTTTCAACACCGATTCCCTTCCAGGAATGTTGCTGCTTTCCTGGGATTCTTAAAAAGRCACGTTACCTCTGCAGCTGACAGGAGTTTAACGTTGAGTAAAAGGCCCTTCAGCTGGGTGGAGGAMCATCTCATCTAATCTACAGTTGGGGTCAGCGGTCACTCTCTTATGATGACCTATTTTTTCATTTCTGGTAAAGKCTGCATCAGCTTTTTAAATTTGCAGTAACTTTTATTGTTTGCCTGAAATAAATCTCTGCTGATAAAGGATATACCTGATTATCCACCATAACAAATGATATTTTGGAACGATCAGGTGGAGTTCAAGTGGGAATTTTTCAGATCATAACACCCACATCAATAACTACACCTAATTATTTTCCTCCCAGGATGTCTGAGTTATGAGATTCCTCCGTGGATCTGTGGATTCATCACAGAGGCCACTGTTGATCTTGGAGGAGATCTCATTCTGAATATCTGAACGTGTCACACACCTCTCTGCAGCGTTTCTCACCCGGAGTGGAAAAGTTCACCTTTTAGGAGGCGCTTTTAAGTGTAGCTCTGCTGAAAGTGTTTCCCTCACTCCTCCTCGTGGGATCCAGTCACCTCAGATAAGATTTCAGGAAAGGATCATTTTACCACAAATTGCCCCTTGGGGCAATATTCTGTCTAGCCATATTTAATTAGAGTTCTGTCAGTAAGACCTAAAGACAGCAGAGTACTTAGATGGAGATGCTCAGAGCTTTTTAGGGCATCTTACATTTTTAGTGTTTGTATCTCAGTGGGCTGTAACTCGTAGGTGAAAAACCTTCATGAGGGAGTCTCCAAAATGGTTACCACTTTACAGTAAGGCTCCCCTTATAGATGGCTTATGAATAGTTTATAGAAGGTTATTGATTCATCTGTAAACACTTTATAAATCATTACTAAATGTTKATAATCGATTAATTAATGACAGGAAAGAGAAAAAAACTGTCCGGTTTTTTGCCAAATAGTGAGCCAAATCTGTTTGTGTACATATTACTAGATTTATAAGCACAATTATGTATTGGAAACTGTTTTGGACTAATTATCTATCTGTTTCACCTGTTCAATGTTAATCTGTTTGCCCAGACATCAGGACTCCGCAACGGACTGACCTCTCTTGTTTGATGAGACTCTTTGAGCTGGGAGCCCTTTGATAGGCTGGACAGTACATTAGGCGATCTGTGATTGGTTATAAGCACGTCATATGATGTTATCATGGTGTA
>NW_013953584.1:57634-58860 GCF_001266775.1 Austrofundulus limnaeus
ACATCTGGTGAAAATTTCATGTCATTAGCACCTCTAGTAATATATTTACTGAGAAAAATGGCGACTTTTTCAATACTTATTTTACCTGCTGTACAATTACCAGCTTCAAACAATCCTGTTTAAGATCAGATTGAGCCACAGTATACTTCAGTATACCATCTCCTGGACCTTTGATGCTGACAGATCATCATTTTTCACACCAAAATGCTAACGTTTGGGGACAGAGCAGTCAGTTTTACCACYAGCCTTCAGGAATGCTCCTCCTGTTCACATTTCTTCTCTTGAAATATTTAAAAAAGTTATAAAATACCATTTCACAGAGAACCACAAGGTAACTTTTTTTTTTCCTCACAGGTCTTTAAACATACTTTTTTTTGGTCTTGTGGCCTCGTTTTATTTATTTATTATTTTATCCTCTATGCTCCTGCGAGTTGTGAAATGTAATACATTAATCAGGTCATATTTATTACTACTACAACTTATTTAATCATGCACCACAAAAACATAAATCAAAGCCAGCACCATGACCTAYATTTTTTTGTCTCAGACTCTTTTGAAAGTAGTAAAACAGTCATAAATAACTAGATAACACCGCCTCAAAGAAAAAAAAAGAAGGGAAAAAAGGAGTGAATAAGAAGTTGCAACATAATTTTAAATGATTTTTTTTTCTGAGAAATGAAACAAAAATAGTTTTGAATATGATACTAAAACCACAGCATGTACAGGTGTAAACTTGACTGTGAATGGGAATGTTTATGAACTTATAAATACAAATTTTAGTGTAATTTAAGACCACACAATTACAATCATCCCAGTTGAAAACCTTTTCTTTTTCAAATGTAGGCGTGTGAAAGTCAGCGGATAAACAGTGAACAGACAGATGAGGCAGAAGGAGGAGGACAGTTTGTTGACAACTATAGCTGAGTCATTGATTTAGCACGTCTCTATAACTRTGTCTAAAGTGTTCTGGTAAAACACACTTTTACATCATCACTTACATGTAGAAACACACGTCTGCTGGGAGGAAACTAACATCCAGGTGTGGGAGGATGAGGTCAGCGTCTGTATCATGTTTCAGATTACCCTGGTTTTAAAGGGATCCCTGATTAGTTGTAACATTAGACTTTATTTGATAAACATATATTTTAACTGTAAAATAAAAATATAAACAAAATAAAGACAAGAAAGTAAAAATACTGTAGGATGTTGAGTTTTGTAAATTTTTA
>NW_013953584.1:61004-63429 GCF_001266775.1 Austrofundulus limnaeus
CATGTGGTTGTTTGTAAAAACATGTGGTTGTTTGTAAAAACATGTGGTTGTTTGTAAAAACATGTGGTTGTTTGTAAAAACAATGGCAGTAGCAGCTAACAGTAGCACTTCCTGTGCATCTTCCAACAGGAATATAACAGAATATTGTTGCAAAATGAACACAAGCATGTGCATTATTTAGCTTGCACATGTTGCAATAATTGTCAGAGCTTAGAGTTGTTTTATGGGTAACACTTTACAAGAAAGTACACAAAAATTGCTTAACTACTGAGCTATTTATTTTGGTCTTGGTACTACTCAGACCAGTTATTAGCTCGTTAATATAGTCATATTTTAATGTTGTTTTGCCAAACTAAACAACATCATGATAGGAATCATCCCTTTGTTTCACACCACCATAAAAATAAAATTTTCCTAATGATGATGATTAATAGTTTGGTAAAGCCAACAAAAACACGGAAATAGCTAACTGAGTAAGTATGAATCAACTTGAGTTTTGAGTATGAGTTTTTAGGATTTGAATTTCGCGTTGGGTGTAGACAGATAACTGAACTCTGGTGACCTGTGCTTGGCTGATAACAAGTGGTTGGACTCTGTAGGTCCTCTGACTAGCTCCGGCACGAAGTGTGCCCTAGATGTCACCGACTCCGCTGCACCCCTCCCCCTTACCATATGTTTTTGACCCCCACCCCCTCCCCTCCTTAGCTGGCTGCACTTTCCCAGAGTAGTTTTATTTAGCGCATATCCATGCGTTTTCCTGTATAAAACACAGGATCAAAGCTCTTTTTTAAACTCATCCTTCCTGTGTGTGTGTGTGTGTGTGTGTGTGTGTGTGTGTGTATGTGTATTCTAAACTGCAAAGGTAGCGCACTACGTTGCGAAAGACCCTGAACATTTGTTCCCCCATGTTTGTCATGTGTGTGTGTTTCTCCAGATGGATGTTCTAAACAGCAAATTTCGTTCTRTATTGCATCTTCATGTTGTGAGAGAATGACARTAAACKWTTCTTGATTCTTGATTCTTGAAATTTCACTATTTCAAAGGAYTGGATCCAAGAAAGCAGACAGGTGCGAGGAACTAAAATAATAATAATGATAAAAAATAAAAAAATTACTTAAAACTTACAAAAACCAAAGATCAGACACAGGGGGCCACAAGGGGAACTGGGTGTGGTGTCAGAACACACAATGCTCAATGGGGTGAGTGGGGTGAAACAGAAGGACCATAAATCTGACTAWGGCTGATGAACAGCACAAAATACAGAAACCAAACATCAAAAGAAACAAACAAGAATCATAAATAAAATAAAAAGAATACTAAACAATAAAAACATGGATCATAAAGAAATCATGCACTTTAATTCAGTGATTTATCTTCATTGAATCAATGTAACATTTTTGGTGTTTTAATGTGACATAATTTTGTTAATGAATTAGAGTCAGTTTCTTTCACCAATATTCACAATTCACATAAAAAAACTGTTCCTGGATTCAAACCTTTATTCCATGACTTCTATCTGAGAGAATAAGTCTCTTCATTTACTGATCTTCAGCAGTTTTACACTCATATGAACCTTATGAAACACAATGTTTAGTTTTTGTTCCATGCAGAAATATGTGCCTCATTAGCACTCAGAGTTAATCCGACGCACTAATACTTTGTTGGCAGTGAACCAGAAAGCCAGCTAATACTCACAGTGTCAGAGACAAAGTTTATTTTCAGGGTGATGATGGCCATAAAAAATTAGATTAATGAGATTCTCCATCATCCGACAGCTCTATAATGGAGTCCCGAAGGCAAAAATATGTGGCTGTTACACATACAGCAATAACAAATACACTATACAGCAATAACAAAGCAATGTCTTGTTTTAGACACATTAATAAATAATTTAATAAAGTATTAATGTTAATGTTAGATTTTGAAGTAAATAATCTTTAGTTTAAGGACTTGATGGTGATCCAGTACACGGTGGAGCGATGAATGAAGTGTATCAGAAAAAGAAAAGAAGATGATTACAGAGCACACAGTAATATACTGCTCTACATTTTCACTGGCTTTGCAGTGCAACAACCTGCTTCACCTTTATCATGACCCCCGCACGCCAAGCGTAAGCGGGAGTCATGTTTTCATACTGGGKTTTTTTTCAGTGATTTTTGGTCAACTGTAGCAMAAACAGCTRCACCGRTCAACATGAAATTTGTCAGGACTGTAGATGAGTCTGACCTACATGGCGCCAGCCACGGTTTTACGATAGACCCCATATTTGAGGAGGGGGCTCCTTTCAAAGTGGGGGTGTCAGGACATGCAAAAATGCTTATAACTCAAAAACTATTAAACATAGGAGCTTCAGATTTAAAAAAATGTATAGGTCTTCTGGACGGGTTCTTCTCTAATGAAACGTTTCGTCTCTCCTCCAAGAGAC
>NW_013953584.1:64167-65732 GCF_001266775.1 Austrofundulus limnaeus
CCCCAAATATTACTGGTCTGAGTACACTCCCTTGTAATAACTTAGGCAAAAATGTAATTAATTCAGAAAATCTTTTCAGGACCCCACCTTGATGTTTCGGGACCCCACTTTGGGTCCCGACCCCAACTTTGGGAAACACTGCTTTAGAGCATTTTGACAAACAGTAGGTTTTACATGTGCTGCATGTACAGCTGTGAACTTTTATTAAATGAGCTTGGAGGTCTTTAGAGGCTGCTTGGGTACTAATATTCAGTGCAGATATTTTAATGTAGACCATCATACGTCATACGGGGGTTACTTTTTTCTGTGGCTTTAACACAAATCTGCACTTGTCTGGGATAATTTGGMTAAYTTGKAGTGGAAACTGGACTTAACTGGGTTAATATACCTATCTTCTAAGCTGTACTGTATCCAAATTTTCAATGAGTGTGGCTTGTAATAAGACATGTACAACCCACAAAATATCTTATATCTTAATATTAAACAAAATGTAAATGATTGTAAAGGCCTCTGTGTGAAATGGCTTTACATTTTATGATGTGAAAGCACCTGCTTCGGATGTTATCGTCCATTAAATGGACATTATTAGCCATTATCAGTCCCATAGAATGGCTTCAGACTGTCAGCTGGTAAATATGAGGCATAAAGCCACTAAGGTTAATTTTAGAGAAAATGACATGGGCTACGATAAAGTAGACTGGACTCCGGTGGTAGCAGATTGTTGCATTCCAACAAACATGGCACTGGTAACCCACTAGGGGGCACTGTTGGGACAGTCTGAAGCCATTCTATGAGACTGATAACCTGCTGATAACGTCCATTTAATGGACTGATAACTGAACTTCTCACCCTATGTCTAAGGGAGAGTCCAGCTACCCTGCAGAGAAACTAATTTTGATTGTCTGTATCCATGATCTTGATCTTTTGGTCACCACCTAAAATTTGTGGCCATAGGTGAGTTTAGGAATGTAGACGGACTGGTAAACAAAGGGCTTCACCTCACAGCTCAGCTTCCCACTTCACCACAACACACTGGTAATAACCAGAAGCTTCACCAATCCATCTATCAATCTCACACTCAATTTCTTCCTCACTTATGAACAAAATCCTAAGATACTTGAACTCCTCCACTTGAGCCAGAACCTCACTCCCAACCCAGAGAGAACAATCCACACTTTTTCAAATTAGGACATAGACTCAGATTTTGAGGTGCCGATCCTCATCCCAGCTGCTTCACACAAACTGCTCCAGTGAGAGCTTAAGATCAGGGCACAAAGACACCAACAGGACCACATCATCTGCAAATAGTGGAGATGGATTTCTGAGGCTACCCAACCAGACCCCTGGCTGCAACGAGAAACTTTGCCCATAAAAGTTATGAACCGGATCTGTGACAACGGTCAGCCCTGGCAGAGTCCAAGTCTGACCTGAAGGGATCTGATTTACCACCATCAATGTAAACCACTCACAATGCTTGTATAGGGACTGAATGGCCCATAACAACGGACCCACAATCCCATGCTCACCCCCCCCCACACCCACACCCACACACACACACACACACA
>NW_013953584.1:71517-73762 GCF_001266775.1 Austrofundulus limnaeus
CAACTAGTTTCTCCATACAGGAGGCGTCTTGAAGCTGTCATTGACAACAAAGGCTTTTGTATAAATTTCAGTAAGTGTGTTCAATACTTTTTCCCTGTGCCATTCCACATTATTACAAATAACTTCATTTCTGGACATTTATGGTTTGATTTCTTTGTATGTATGGATCACTTGGGTTGTTACCAACATCTGGTGAAAATTTCACGTCATTAGCACCTCTAGTAATATATTTACTGAGAAAAATGTTGATGTGTTCAATACTTATTTTACCCGCTGTATAAGGCGTTGCAATAATCGAGCTTAGAGCTCACAAAGGTATGGATGGCCTTCTCCAGCTCACTATGGCTAAGCAGTGTCTTCACCTTAGAAAGCAGACGGAGCTGAAAGAAGTTCGTTTTCACYACAGAATCGATTTGTTTATCTAGCTTCCAGTTGCAGTCAAGTTTCATGTCTAGATTTTTTACCCTCTGGTTGAAGTGAGAGAGTGGAAGACCTAGACTGTGAGAGATGTGAGAGATGTTAGAGGAGTTACTGGATGATCAAACAGAATCCATTCAGTTTTATCATTATTTAAGTAGAGGAAATTTTGAGATAGCCAGTCTTTGATATCAGTTAAACAGCTGACGAAGGAATTTAGGCTGAGAGGAATTTGGARTGAGTGGAAGATAGATTTGCAAATCATCTGCATATAACTGAAAAGATAAGTTATGACGTGCGATAATGGGTCCTAATGGCAATAAGTAAAGTGAGATAAGAACAGGGCCCAGAATGGACCCCTGTGGTATGCCAGATGTCAGAGGGCTTGAAGAAGAGGACCTATTGTGACAGAAAAAAGATCTGCCTGTTAAATAAGACTTAAATCAATCAAGCACAACTCCCTGAAGGCCTGAAAATAAAATAAAATAAATTGGAGGTGGGGGGGGGGGGGTACCAGAATGTTGAACTAAAATGTGTCTATTTCTGTGGTTTTTGAAAATTTCAGAACTAATCCTTATCTTGGTTGTTGCCCTCGAGCCTCACCTCAAGGAACCTCCAGTTTTTGCTGATTCACCTGCCTGATACTCACCTGCTGCTCAGCTCTCMCTGCCTCCTGTGATCAGTTYGTTCTCATACCTGCTGCACCTCCTCAGACCATTACCCACCTGCCAGAGCTCTCCTGTTCAGCCCTCACTCTCTCCTCAACGCAGGTCGACTCCAAGAAAATTGTTAGAACTTAAGACATCATTACCTCCATTTTTGGTCTTTAAAGTTCAACCTACCTGCTGTACAACATACTCRCCTCTCATCGTCTTCCTCCAGATCTGGGACCTGAATCTCCACCTGTAAATAAAACTAACTTACCTTTTTCATTCTGACTCTGAGTCTGTTTACTTCCACACTGCTCACATTAGACAAATTATTATGTTTCTGATAGTCTTTAGTACTTCGTCTTTATGTCACATACAAATTCCATGGTGACATTTGGTTCCAGCTTTAACTGAGTGGGTTGGTTAGCTCAGATTATTTTTGAGAGTTGTTGAAGATTGGATTGTCATTGAGGAATGATTATTATTACTTGATTTACTGTGTTAATCTGGGGTAAAGCTTGCAAAACAATCACAAATCCTATTTTCATTTTACAGAAAAGAGCTGTAAGAATTATCACCAGAAAACACTACTGTCACCCTTCGAATATATTAATTTGTAAATTGAAATTATTAAAATTTTATGAGTTGGTTGTTTATAATATCTTGCAGATTATGTATGAGGCTCATAATTTTTTTTACCTTTCAACATCCAGTTATATTTCAAGAGAAAAAGTTCTTATGATCTTAAAGAATTGAGATGTTTATTAAACCTAAAATTTGAACAAATTTGAAGGATCGATGTACTTCAGTTCAAGGAATAAGATTGTGGAATAATCTGGAAAGTGATTATAAAAGTATTGGTTCAATGTGTTTGTTTAAGAGAATGATAAAAATAAGTTTGTTAAAGAAATATGAAATTGTATAATGTATATCAAAAGGTGTCATTTGAGAAGAAATTGAAGCTTTTATTTTGTTTTGTTTCTTGATTATTATCGCTTGAAATTAATTACGGAAAAAGAGGCAGATATTATAAGATGTTTTTCTTCTTTCTGCCTCCTTTCATTTCAATTTGAATTTGTTTATTTTTTTTTGTTGTGTAGAAAATTTTTTGCTTTTTGTATTTAAATGAAATGAATAAATGACTAAAACTAAAAAAAACTAAAATTATTACATAACCA
>NW_013953584.1:75045-76753 GCF_001266775.1 Austrofundulus limnaeus
TTCCTGTTCTTAGCTGAAAGGAGTGGCACCCGGTGTGGTCAAAGGCACTCAAATCACCTTTCTTCCCCATACTGATGCTCGGTTTGAACTGCAGGAGATTGTCTTGACCATGTCTACATGCCTAAATGCACTGAGTTGCCGCCATGTGATTGGCTGATTAGAAATTAAGTGTTAACAAGCAGTTGGACAGGTGTACCTAATAAAGTGGCCGGTGAGTGTATTTTTATCTAATCATAAAATATTGCTATCTAAGATAAGTTTAAGCCTATATGCTCATTTCCAGATTGTAGTGACCTACATGGGGGGGAAAATGTACTTTTAGGAATTTCTTGTGGTTTTGTTTAATTTCCTAGTAACCCTGTGTATTTTGTTTTTCTCAAAGTGAATTTCTGGTGGCTAAGCTGCAGAAACTTAATTGCCTCAACTTTCCACATATACCTGCTTAAGTATACTCAGTTTCTACAACAGCTCACCTGCCTGCCCCACTCTCCTCCACTGCTTACCTCACCTCCTGTCAGACATTAATGTGTTCTCCTGGACCTATTAAAAAACTCACAGAAATCTTTTGGCAGATCATCAGTTCAGAAAATCCCTTCAAGTTTAACGTTATCTAACTCATCTCTCTTTTTGCTTAAACTCTAAACACTTAAGTTTTGGAATTATCCCAGACTTGCCTGCAGATTGTGATGACAAGCAGCCTTGTCTGCAGTTGGATCTATGTTTTAAAACTGGCAAGAGGCTCTGCAGGGTCAGCTGAAAAAAAGTTACAAAGTAAATTGAAAAACATTACATTTAAAGGAACGCAAAACATTTTGCTTTCGCTAAAGCCATTGCAGTTATAAGTGATGCTAGAAAATGCCAGAAGTTTAAAAAAAAAAAAACAGGGCAAGCAAAACTTTTACCACTTCAATGGAACCACTTTCTATTGTGTTTGGCAGTCGGTGACATTTGCCAAATGTGACCTGGAAATAAAGCTGAATAGATGCCAAGCTTCTGCTAATCTCTACACTGCACTAAAAACAACCACAAAAAGTTGTCTTAAAGTTCAACAACTATTATTTGTTATGATCAACGGCTAATGGTTTTAGAGTGTTTCTAATTTAAATCCAACAATTGGAAGTACACTATCAGCTGTTGGTTTTAGTTTGTTTATATGAGGACCACATGCAACACAAACTGTTCATAAATTATTGCTCAACCCAGGTTTGATGKTAATTCAGTTCAATAAACTCCAGATGTTTGCTTCTGCATCCTGATCTGTGTCAGCCTCTAAAGGGTGCAATAACTAAGATCAGAGTTGTAAAGTAACTAAGTACAAATACTTCTTTACTGTGCTTGAGTAGAATTTTKGGGTATCTGTACTTTACTTGAGTAATTATTTTTCAGCCTACCTTTTACTTCTACTTCTTACATTTTTACACAGTTATCTGTACTTTCTACTTATTACATTTTTAAAAAAAGGTAAGAAGTAGAACGTCGGTACACTTATTTCATTACAACTTGTTGTTAAAAAATATTATCCTCCTGGATAGAGTGAATTTAATTGTGGTTGGATGAGAAGTATAAATATCATTCTGATCCTGTATTAACTTGTACACAATCCTTCACAGCTGCAAATAACACAAATTATGTCACACTTCAGCAGAACGTAGCAGATATACTGTGTGTATCCTGATAAGAAAATATCTGTGGCAAATATATATATATA
>NW_013953584.1:79853-84373 GCF_001266775.1 Austrofundulus limnaeus
GAAAAAAATCTTAGAATACGAAAACATTGGTGAATGCCACAAATTCTCCTAAATCACTCGTACGCACAACTGAAGAACAAATCTGTGCGTAAGAACGGTTCTTGCATGAGGCCCATTATTCTGAAATTGTTTCACTATTTTCAGACTGGTGAACCTTTACTTCAGGAAGAATCATCCTTTTAATACGTTCTTTTTATACTAGTCTTCTAACTGACCTGTTGACAATTAATTTAATTATCTGCTAAATGTTTCTTCAGCTGTTTCTTATTCATACAACTTTGTTGTTGCCCTGTCTCAACATTTTGATGTGGGTTGCTRATGCACTTACTTCATTTATTGTGTGAATGCCTGTATGGCGTTCACACTATTGAGATCATTTTTTCTTTCGTACGTTTTTCGGCACCTTTCTCGTTTCACAATTTTTGTGCTACTTCAACCATTCATATATCAAAATGTTCAGCTCTTTCGCGCAATGCCAACTATGACTTTTGTTATTTCAGCTATTTTTTTACTTTTTTAGCTATTTCAACTTTTTAGTCACCTTTTTCCCCCATTGACTTTGAATGGGGCTATTTTCAACAACCTTAAAATCCTTCAAATAGTTTCTAAATCTTTACAAAACCTTACACAATTCGTTCTGGTTATGCTCTATTTTACTTTCTTGTGCAAATTTTTGCTACTTTTTTTGCTAATTGTAGCTTTTTTCTGCTATTTCAGCTGAAATTACTTCTTTCTGCTATTCTTCTGCCTTTTTCTGCTTTGTTATACTTTTTTTTGCTAAGTTTTGCTATTTATGCTTCTTACAGTTGCGTTCTTCTATATTTAGCTATTTGCTACAAATTTAGCTAAATTTTAGTTGTTATCAGCCACAGTTAGCTTTCTATGCTAATCACACATTTTCTGGAGCAATTTCAACTGAATTCTGCTAAATTTCACAAACTTGTGCTCCTTATGCATCCTTATRCTAATTAAAATGTTTCCAGCTACTTTTTAGCTGTTTTACCTGTTTTACTTCAAATGATCACTGTTTAGTAGTTTAATGTTTTTTTCTGTTAATTTTGAATTTGTTACATCCATTTCACCACCTGTGTTCAATTTTCAACTTGAGTCTGCTACCTTGAGCTTTTATGCTAACTTTGGCTTTTTGCTGCTAYATCAGCTAAAATTTTACTTCTTTCTGCAATTCTTCTGTATTTTTCTGCTTTGTTGTACTTTTTCTGCTAATTTATGCTGTTTTTGCTTCTTACAGTTGCATTCTGCTATGTTCAGCTATTTTAGTCTTTAGCTTTTAGCTTTTATGCTAATTCAGCCATATTTTTGCTCCTTTTAACTGTTTTTGTGCCTTTTTTTGCTTCGTTCAGCTTTTCATGTTTTACAACATGTTCAGCTCAATTTCAGCTTCTTCAGCAGCTTTCAGCTAAAGTTTTCAGCAACAGGCATTCACACTAGCATTTTCGCAGCAAATGCAATTTCTCTAGTTATGTTTACTTTGTTCCATTGTGACAAAAAATTGGATTAATGAAAGTTGCAAACCACCATTTCTTTTTTGTGGTCATAAATAAAAAGAGACCTTCATTTGCAATAACCCCGGATTTATACTGCATGCATCTCCGCTGCGCTGCGCTGCGCTGCGCAGGTCGCAGCTGTGCGTTTCAAGTCCAGTTTACACCACCTCTGCTCCGCTYCGGTCCGACAGATGTGCAGGAAGCAGATTGYGCGATAAATTCRGTGATGAGTGTGGAAGTCACAGCAAAACATAATTAATTCTGTGAAAGACGAACTCCAAACACAGTTGAAAACAATGACATAAAAACTTTTGTTGAAACTGTCTCACTGTCGGCTTTGTGAAACTTCTGATTTCAAAAGAAAATCCACATGTATCGTGTGTGTACACATAGCTTCATGCTACATGTTTCCATCTGCTTCCCAAACAGAACGATACATTCTGACAGCATTTGTGTAGAAATATATCCGTATATTTATTAATATAGCTGCAATTTCGACATTATTCCGACAAATTATTCCACCGAATAGTGCAGTGGGTGTGTATTTGCTGTGGAGGTCGGACCGGAGCGGAGACGGAACGCAAGCAATGTAAAGTGGGGGTTATAAGCATCATCTGTTTGTGTTTTTTCACCCATGAAGTCACAGTTTTGCTGAATGCATTGAAGTCTTGTAAAACCTTTTGGTTCCTGGCACAGACTCAGCTGTGCTCAGGGCCTGCTGGAGTCGTGAGAGAAGAATCATGTAAACACCAAACTGTAGCTGAAGCCTGTTAATTCCTCACCTGCTTTGAGTTTTACATCAGTTTTACTTTGCTCTGATTTTCATCCTGTGGTTTTGTTCTCTCACATGTCACCAGAGTCATTAAACTGTCTCAGACTGAACGCTACAATCCTTACAGTTCTGTCTTTACCAGCAACATTAAATCACATTCTTAGCCTCTAAAAAAAAAAAAACAGAAAAGTTTTGCACGTGTCTCTGTTCTCTTTTCTCTGTAACCATGGGTAAACGGTGGCCATGCCATTAATAGAGGTTCTGTTTTGTTCAACACTGCACAAATGCACAAACACAGCTTTGCAAAATGATTTATGTTGAGTGGTTTGGGTTTTAATCCATCRGGCATGAATAGGGTGAAAAACATTTCTTACTTGATCCTGACGTATTGCTGGTGCCAAGTCAAAGGACAGGATTCACTGCATTATTTTTGTATGTTTTATTCAAAGAACCCCATTTAAAATCTGTTTCTAACATTTATGATAAAACAAAGTAACTGAGGGACTTGCAGTTATTCCCGTCACCTTTATAACTTTCTGACACCAAACTTGACTTTATGCTGAGCAGGATTGTAAAACAAAGAATGCAGGTCAGTGATACCATATCTCCCCTCTGATGACTTGTTTACTGTTTAACTCCAGCCATTCCTTCCATGTTTGACGTCATGCGTGCACCTAATGTCAAACCCTCTAATACAACAAAACACACACCCTATTTGATCCGATGATAAAGCAACTAGTAAATTTTCAGATGGAACGACTTCCACAACATGAACAAAGAAAAGCCCTGACTACAACATGCAGAAGGAAAATTCCCTGATAGGATTATTGTCACAGTTTGAAACTACAAATTTTGTTTTTTAATGTGAAGAATCTTTTGAGAAGAAGCAGAGTGTTGGCTTGTTGCAGCTCCTTATTGCTTCAACCAGCTGTTTGAAGGCTGAGCATACAAGGATTCTCCTAGAGGCAATTATACAAAACAATAATAAATGTGCACGATGCAGAAATTACCATTTTTATAATCAGAATCTGCTGACTTATTACAGCAGCTATTGTGGTGAGTTGGGACWTGTTAAAACTGCTGAATGAGTAGAGAAAACATGTAGGTCAAAAGAAAAAAAAATTGGCAACCATAAACAGAATTTGCACTCGTCTGTGAATTCAGATAATTTTACACCCTATTAAAATATGAGCTCATTTGATCCTTTTCCTGGACTAAAAGAAGCCAGTTTGATTCATTGCATGTGGCCCTTCTCAAAAACCTGTAAAAAAAAACAACAAGTGGATGAGTAATAACAGCTGAATTAAAAAAAGAAAAAAGTTTTATTGGTTTTCCACTGGCAACTGTTCCAAAATATTTAGGAGATCTTAGCAGCTTTTATAACTATAACATCTCTTTTTTTACCACCATGGTGTCACAACCTTTTAAGGTTGTAGTAGGTCTTGGACAGCAAGTGTTCTTATCTTGTGTTAGGGTCAGGGTTAGGCTACAAAAATTGTGCTGATAAGGATAAAAATACAAATGTGTGTGTGTGTGTGGGGGTGTGTGGGTGTGTGTGTGTGTGTTTGTTTCTGGTGACATTTCGGGGCAATTTTAAGATAAAAACCCTACATTTGGGGACAAAAGTCGAGTCCCCAGTTGGTTCAAATGCCATTGGTGGATTGGGGGTTGGGTTTAGGACCAAGGTGTGAATTAAGTTTAGGTTAGTTTTAGGGTCGGGTAGGTACCTGTGAAGTTAGCCTTAGGGTTTGTGGTCAGGGTTAGGCTATAGAAATGTAATGGAAGTCAATGGAATCAGAATCAGAATCATTTATTGTCATTCACACACAACATCAAGATGCAGTGCAGAACGAAATTTGCAGTTTAGAACATCTGTCTGGAGAAACACACACATGACAAACATGGGGGAACGAATGTCCAGGGTCTTTTGCAATGTAGTGCGCAACCTTTGCAGTTTAGAATGCACACGTGTAGGAAGGATGAGTTAAAAAAAGAGTTTTGATCCTGTGTTTTATACAGAAAAGCACACAAGCACAACTCAAAAAAACTACTCTGCAGACAGTGCAGACAGCTAAGGGGGGAGGGGGTGGGGGGTCAAAACATATGGTGTGGGGAAGGAAACAGGGAGCCGGTGACATCCAGGGCAGACTTTGTGCCGGAACCAATCAGAAGAATGTTCCCAAATGGATAGCTGTGCAAACGTGTGTGTGTGTGTGTGTGTGTGTGTGTGTGTTTGTGTGTGT
>NW_013953584.1:84383-85929 GCF_001266775.1 Austrofundulus limnaeus
GGGTTGGTTTAGGACCAAGGTGTGAATTGAGTTTAGGTTAGTTTTAGGGTCAGGTTTTAGGGTAAATGATTAGGGTTAGGATATAAAATTTCCAAAATAATGAATGGAAGTCTATGGAAAGTCCCCACAAAGTTAGAGAGACACTGTAGTACAGAATGTTATGTTTTTAATGTGCCTCTCCACTACTTTTATTCAAATGTAACCCTGTGTGGACAGACATATGTTTGAATAGAAAATAGAATGATGGAGTTTATACTTACACACTCTGCTCCTTTATGCATTTAGGATAAAAGTAATTTAAGGCTCGTGGAATGGGAAAGATTTGTGTTTATACCCTCTCAGCCCTAATCTAAAACCATTTCATACTTTAGTCCTAAATCTAACACAAAAATGTGGTTTACACGTCTGCCTCTAAAATTTTTCTTTACTAACTGGATGTTATTTTTGATGCTGTTATCTGGTTTGTAACTGGTGCTTCATTTAAAACACACCAATGTGATCTGTACTCCCTGACAAACTGGCCCTCTCTTCATTCTTGCAGACAAATTCACTAGTTCGTCTTTATTTACAAAACCCTCAATGGAAAAATGCCTAGTGTAAATTCTGACTATTTACAAACCAAACTGCAATCTGTGTTCTAGTGACCTCATTAATCTCCTCATACTGAAAGCCTCCTTAGTTGTTCCTCATTTCAGTTCTTCTGCAGATGACTGAAACAATCAGCTCCACACCCTGAAGTCTGGTAAAACGAAGGTTTTGTGGAAAAGTCAAGCTAAGACAGCCTTTGCCAAGCTTGAGTTGTTAGCCTCGAATCCTGTTTTGTGCTTCGCTGACTCTGATTGACAGATAATGGATGTGTATGCTTCTATACTGGGACTGATGCTGTTCTCAGTCAACATTTTTCTGATAGAAAGATACACCCCTGTGCCTTTTCTCTGCAGAAGCCTATCCAGTGCTGAACTTAACTATGATGTTGGAGATGTTGGCTGTCAAACTGGCTCTCAAGAAGTTGGCTCAAGGAGGGGGCCAGGCAGTGGTGGGCACCAGCCCGCTAAAGCGCAAATCCACTAATTGTGGACCTAAATATTTTGTTTGCCCTTTAGCAAGTCTTACTAATTTTTATAAATCAAAAGCAGATTTACACTTTCTAAAATTAAAATGCAGTACCACTAATAATCGATTATCTACCAGTCATCATTATCTTCAACAGCAGAAGGTATGGCTGTCAATAAATCACAACACGTGATCTATCCAATAGCACCCCTCCCAGATAAACACACTTATTGTACTTGCTGACTGTTGCTTTCAGCCACGGTTCTCATTTCCCACAATGCTTTGTGTCTGCTTACGTAGCAGGAAGGCAATAGCAAAAACAGTAAACGTTTGTAAAAAAGAAAAAAATTGTATAGGACTTCTGGACGGGTTCTTCTCTAATGAAACGTTTCGTCTCTCCTCCAAGAGACTTCTTCAGTCTAAAGTCTAGTTTCAGGCAAAATTCAGGCTTTTAAGCACTGCCTCCATGTGACTGATACTCACATCACATGGC
>NW_013953584.1:90027-95667 GCF_001266775.1 Austrofundulus limnaeus
TGTCAAATTGAACTTGTGCTTTAAAATTAGCTTCCGCTAGTTTATCTTTGGCATAAGCGCATTTGACCTTAAATATTTTCATAAGCACTTTAGAAATTGAGGAGCTAATTTTTGGATTAGTGCTGCCCACCACTGGGGCCAAGAAACCATTTGTGGTTAGGACTGACCACAAAAACCTGGAGTCCCTTACAACAGTCAAAGATTGAATCCCAGGAGAGCTAGGTAGACTCAGTTCTTACAGACCTGGGACTAAGACTGTTAAACCTGACTCCCTCTCAAGAATCCAGGATCAGATTGATGTGGGCCGGGGAATGGGCGTGAGCAGCTCCTTTACAAGCATGATTGACACCTGTAAGACAGGCCCCCGGGCTCTGATTGGCTGTTTTTGACCAGGAGCGATAGATTTAAACAAATGGTTGTAGGACCACTGGGAAGAGCCAGAAAAAGGTTTTTTTCAAAGACTATCTGGCTAATATCAATCTGTCAGGACATAGTGACAGTTTTAACAAATATGTAAAAAACATATTTTTATAAAGGTTACCTACTGCAGTTTTAAATCCCTCTGCATTTATACTTCAACCTTTGCCCCACCCCCAGCATTAATTAAAGGCTGCCCTCTCCAGCTTGTGATGATCTGATGCTTTTTAAATGTACTTTTTTTCTTGTCAACGATGAAAAAGAGGCAAGTTGTAGAAACTATGACGAAAAACATTATTCAGGCCACCAGATCTCCCTAACAGACTTTTCATCAATATCTCCATCACCTCATCCTCCCACTACTATTTCTCCCCCTCTGCCCCTCCCCTTGTTTGCCCCTTCCACCCGACTGACCAATAGGACCAGACAGATTTGTCTGGGTATGGAATGAATGGGGAGGGGGACAAGTGGGGGCAACTGGACAGGACCAAACACCACAGGGCAGCCAGACAGAAGCGGTGAGGCTGAGACAATCTCAGTCCTTGTCTTTGTCTTCTCTGTGGAGCTTACATCACTGCAGGTKTGGAAACACAGGTTTGGTAACGTTAGCAGAAGACAAAAAGGACACTGAAATTTAAAAAATAGGAGGAGCAGAAAGGACACCGATGCATTAGACTGAACAGACGTCCGTTTGGCCGGCTCAGGCTGTCAGCGTTCACCCACGATGCCAACGAGAGGACGGAGACTCTCTGACCTGGAGATGTTGGTGGGGATGGAGGACGAGCACGTGAACGGCACCAGGAGCAGAGCYGGGAGCTGTGTGGAGTTTCACAGCCTCAAAGTAAGTCTCCTTAAGTCTTCACTGAGAGTTAGAGGCGAGAAAATCTGGATTTATGTCAGAATATTCCACAAATCACCCCTCAMACCAAATGTGTTTTTACAATTCTGAAACAACCAAACAAGAAAAAAATATAGTGCTGATGAGTTCAGAGAATAAAAATAATGTTGCATTAAATATTTTATCTGAGTAACTGCAGAGTTGTAAAGTAACTAAGTACAAATACTTCTTTACTGTACTTAAGTAGAATTTTTGGGTATCTGTACTTTACTTGAGTAATTATTTTTCAGCGTATTTTTACTTCTACTTCATACATTTTCACACAATTAATTGTACTTTCTACGCCTTACATTTTTTAAAAAAGACAAGAAGTATAAAGTCGTTACTTTTATTTCATTTTTGCTTGTTTTCATTGCAGCTTGTTATTATAAAAAAAATAAAAACTATCCATATAAACTGAGCCTCCTAGATAGAGTGAATTGAACTGTGGTTGAATGAGAAGTATAAATATATAAAACTATTAGTTTGTACACAAACAAATCATGTCACACTCCAGCAGGACAGAATCATTCAAATAAAAGGACTGTACTTAAGAAGTATTTGTATTTCATGAATTATATTCTTACATTTGGCCGCAGCCCTCAGATAGATTTTCATTTTGGGGAAAAGCTTTGTGCAGCCTTGATATATGTATATAAACTGAAACAGCTGGACTAGTGCATCCTAAATTTAACATCCATTCATTCTTTTAATACAACAGTCATTTCTGCAGTTTTTGGGGAGGTCACCTCCTAATAAATGTCCTTACTGAAAATCTAACTGCTCATTTTAAATATATACTTTGACTTTTCAACAAATATCACATAGTTTAAGACTTTTAGTCAAGTAATATTCCTAAAGGAGACTTTAACTTTTACCAAAGTCATTTTTTGGTAAGATACTTGTACTTTTACTCAAGTATCACTTTGTGGTACTTTATACAACACTGAGTAACTGTGACAACAAAACTTTCTGTGTTGTTTTGACAGTGAGACATAAAGTTTCATCACCTACAGGAACAATAAAGAAACAGCTCTCTGTGCTGTATGGGTATGAACTGTAGGTTATGAAATAATGTTTTTATCAGCTACAGATACATATGTTGATATATTATAATGTTATAATTTGAATATATTTGCAATTCCTCTTTTTTAAAGAATCAAAGCTTGCTGTAAATTTGAAATGCTTACTAATATTTTGCTCTGTATACCAAGCAAACTATTTAAGCTGAACCTTCCTTTGAAAACAGATGTAACAGACAGAGGTAACCAAGTGTTTGGCAAAAGAAAATAAACATATTATATTTGTGTTTACTAAGCTGATCAGAAAGTCCTTTGTTTCATAAAGTTGGACTCACTGTGTGTGTTTTCTGCTGATAAAAATCACCACAGCTCAATGAAGTACACCTAATGTAGTGTTTAGAGCCACTTCTCTGTGCTTCAGCTAAACCCAGCAGACCAGTAGAGATCTGAACCTGATTGGACAGAGCTGAGCCAGATGTTACTGGCTGCCAACATAGTTTATTTATTTATTTATTTATTTATTTATTTATTTATTTATTTATTTATTTATTTATTGTGTGCGTGTTTTCTCACCTTGGAGTTTGTTAGTTTTTTTGATAAAAATGAGAGAGAAACAGAGTTTATCGGTACAGTTCAGATTTTAGCTTCTACTGAGCAATAACAGTTACAGTCATTCTGGTCAAAACTTGATAATGAAATTATGTGCCGTCATGTGATATTAAAAGATGTTTTTCCTAAAGTACAAGTTGTTAATGAACTACCACACCAAAAAAAAAGCATAACTTTTCAGTTTTCCAAGGTCAAATCGCTGTGGTGGCCATCTTGAATTGAATTAATCAGTTTTTAGGGGTGCAACAATACATGTACCCGTATCGAACCGTATCGAACAGAGCTTTAGGTTCAGTACACACTTGTATCAAACAATACAGATTTTAAAAATTTATTTCATCATCTTGTCTTCTGAAGATGCTCTGTGTTGAAGGATCAGTGGATCTGTGTTCGACTACTCCACCTAGGCTGTATTGTCGAGCACAGATCTACTGAGAAACTTGCTGTTTCAGCAACATTTAATTTAAAAACTGTACTTTTGAGGTTAAACAAATGTTCATAATTAATTTAAATAAATTACAAGCTAAAAGGGGCATGGACATTTATCTTTTTTGTATCGAAAAAATGTCGAACCGTGAGACTAAAATATCGAACCGAATCGTGAATTTTCTGTATCCTTGCACCCCTAGTTTTTAGATGTAAACCCAATGATTACTTGCTGAAAATCTAATCAAATACCATAAGTTGTTTTATTTGCTAACTTTTAGGCATAYGAAATGGTGCTCAGATACCACACAGCATTTTGGCTCTGTAAAACGGTTTCATTCAGGACTGAGGAGCRAACAGCTGGTTCAAATGCATCCAAGATCAAAGATGGTTGTTGCTTTCTTTAACAAGAATTATACAGAAAAAAATCATTGTGAATTTTACTATTTTTAACATTGTAAGGGTCTACCCAGGGTCTACTTCTTTTCTTAATGTATATAAACTGTTTGTATTAAAAGTGACACATGCTAAACTTCCTTTTTATGCTGATGACACCATCTTACATAATACACAGTGCTTTAGAAAAGATATCATCTTTACTTTAGTGCAATATAATCTGTGGCTTAAAACTTGTGTAGAGTACTGAGAAATCTGTCTAAACCCCTGTTGTTGCAGCAGATCATCACTTTTCACGACTCTCAGATCAAAGTATCTCATTTTAAATACTGAGGTGTTAATAATRATGATATGCTGGCATTTGTTCCCCAATAGCAGATACAAAAAATAAGTTAAAGCTAAAGTTGTCTTTTCAAATAATGTCATGTCTAAACTTTGAGTCTAGAAAATGACTTGTAGCTGCTATGTTTTTGTCCATCTATTATGGAAAAAAAAACATTAGGGCTTGCCAAGTCAAATGAACCAGAGAGCAGAGGAATGCATTGCAAAGCAACATACAGTATACTGTACCTAAACTGCAATCACTTGGCCAGTTTGTCATATTGGGCTCARATTTGGTGTGGTGTTAGCTGAGAAGGATCCCCATCACATAACAAATCCAAATCAAAAATCCAAGATGGCCACCATAGCTAAAAGGGAAAAGAAATCACCATAGCTCAGTCATGTTTCAACAGATTGAGGTGAATTTTGGTACGGTGGCAGTGATCTCCAATGAATAGTAAAAGTCAAATCTTACATTTAAAATGAACGGCATGTGRCAAGCCCTTTCATTGTTATTCCAGGAACTATTCTAGTTCAAGTTTGCTGTTTCATCAGACTAGAATCTGAAGGAGTTGATCTCTTTAAACATTTTTAAGGTTGTTCTTAATGAACATGTAAATGAGGCATAAGTTTGTAAATGTTTTTATTTGACCTTTACAAAGTTTCAGTTGTGCTTTGATAACTGGSTTTATGACAGGTAATGTTTATGTGCTGCTGATGCTCTTGGTCAGTTCTTTCTTGGAAAATGTATTTTTTTTTTATTTCAATGAGTGCAAATCACAAATGCATTTAGCTGTAGCACTCAGTGCAGACTGGGTCACTGCACAGACACCTTTCACAAGGTGTTACGTGAAAATGACGACTGTRGAAAGGTTTTTTGAAATAGTTTGCTTTTTAAACGTCTAAACTAAGCTTTACTTTTTAAAACTACTATCTACAAGTAAGATAATAATTTATCCTCATGGTTTATCCAAACCACACTACTAAATATTTGACCTTGTGCCTTAAGTTGTTTTTATTCCAACACTGAATATTTTTCCCTTTGGGGTAAAAGAAAGTGTCTACTACTCAGTGAACATATTGTCTGCAGACACGTTATAAAGTTCATGGCTGCTGTGAATGTGAGTGCAGTCAGGTGGCATCATGTGAGAAGCCAACAGGATGGACAGACTGGGAGGAATGCAGTTTCTGTTAYAGACCTCCTGCTCTTTGTTCAGAAACCCGACTGTGGAGTTCCAGTAACTGAAAATGTTTAAGCAGCAGATCATGGATTTGGCTGCAAAATGTGAAAGTCTRTAAAAAAACAAATTTATGGAGCATCCATCAATTATCTTAACCCACTTCTTCCTTTCAGGGTCACTGGTGCTCATATCCAGCAGGCACTGTATGAGGGGCGAGGTCCACCCTGGACAGGTCACAAGTCCGTCACAGGGACACATAGGCTGTGTCCAAAACGGCAGGACGGGTCCTCCGAAGGCCGAATTTATCGGCCGCATACGTCACAGCGCCGCGACGAAGGACGTCCAAAACGGAAGACTCCTCCGATGCGGCCGACAAATACGTCCTTCCTTT
>NW_013953584.1:96201-98419 GCF_001266775.1 Austrofundulus limnaeus
CCTCTGGAGGACCCGGCCTGTCGTTTTGGACACAGCTATAGAGACAAACATGCATTCACTCTCTCACTCACACCAAAATATGCAAACTCTTCTCAGAAAGGTCCGCAGCCAGGATTTAACCTGATAACCTTCTTGCTGAGAGGCAACAGCTCTACCAACGGAGCCACCGTGTCATCATTTATAGAGCATATGTCTGCTTATTTTATTCTGATATGAATCAAAATACTCAAATGTTAAGAAAAGTTGAACACTTTGTGGCTGTATAATATTAAAACATAGGCATTTATATAAGTTACTGAAGATGGACACACTCTGGCTTCACTACATTTACAGCTGAGAGAGAGAGAGAAGAACGGAGACCTGAAAGGTTTCTGTCAGAGTTATGAGGTTCAGATTTTTGGATTTCTTGTTTTTTTTTTTCTCTTCTTATCAGTGTTGTCATCCTAAACTCCTGTTTAATTTGGAGAGTCTCTTGCTTCCTTGCTCTCTTTTCACACCATCAGCACACCTGTTCGTCAGGTTCKGTCACCCCCGTCTATAAATGCTGCATTCCAGTTGCAGCGGAGCTCAAAACTGYGAAGTTAGACGGACGTCAGTTGCCAGCTTGTCAGAACAAAATGTTTTTGTTTCTTGCTCTGACGGAAKAATGCAACAATAACACTCAGAACAATAGCGCTCCATGCAGCATTTTGAGTGTACAAACAACTATGGAACATGTCAAATAATAATTTCGATGAAATATTAAAAGACTGACTAATGTAAAGTAAACAGYAAAGAATGCTAAAAACCTGCCGTGTTGAAATGATGATGATGATGATGATGGTGTCACACGTGGTCGGGCATGGTTGTGTTTCTGACTTGAAATTTCAACATTAGAGGTTGTTCCAGTTCATATTTCCAACTCGAATGTCCGAAATTCTGACTTCAGAGCACAACTGGAACGCAGCATAACTGTACAGTCCCAGCTTTCTTTTGTCCGTTTCCTCTTTGCAGCAGTCCTTTAGGATCAAAGGAGGTACAGTGATCCCTCGTTTTTGGCGGGGGTTACGTTCCAAAAAGCACCTGTAATAAGTGAGATCCGTGAAGTAGAGTTACCTTTATAATGATCCCCGCATGCCAAGTGTAAGCGAGAGTCATATTGTTTTCATACTGGGGTTTTTTTCAGTGATTTTTGGTCAACCGTAGCACAAAAACGGCTGCACCGGTCAACATGAAATTTGTCAGGACTGTAGATGAGTCTGACCTACACTGAGCCAGCCAACGGTTTTACGATAGACCCCATATTTGAGGAGGGGACTCCTTTCAAAGATGGGATGTCAGGACATATGAAAGGCTTATAACTCAGAAACTGTTCAACATAGGAGCTTCAGATTTATTTTGTAGTTTAGCTCTGATGAAGCTCTATCCATCAGGCCCACCAATCAGTGCCCTCCACCAATTTATCTGAAAAAGKGGTATCTGGACATACAAAAATGGTTATAGCTCAAGAACTATTAAACATAGGAGCTTCAGATTTTCGATGGTTGTTTAGCTCTGACGAGGGGCTATCCATCAGGTCAACCAATGCCGCTCCCCACCCCAAAAAAAAGACCCCCACCCAAACCACTACAATTTTGGGATGCACCTGGTAGCATGACATTTATTAGGAATAAAGACTTCTGAGTTCTGGTGCATTTCTGCATGCAGGGGTCATTATGTTACCGTTATGTGGTGTCTAGTTTTTTTACAATTATTATGTACAGCATACAACTACTGTACATTGAAACCAGGCCCAAGCATGTTTTTTTAACAAATTGAACGCTTTCTTACAATAAAATAATCATTTTAATCATCAATGCGAAGTACAGTAGGACAAATTGTGACTCACGTATTTCACTGTGCCTCTGACTGTGACGCTGTGATGGGCTTGATACGGCACGAACAGCACTGCTCGAGGGCCCGGCATCCTCCCCCTCCTCGTCTCTCCTGTCGTCACTGTTAGCAAAGCGTTGATAGTTTTTTTGCCTTTGTGCAGACAACGTTGGTATCCAGCGTAATGTTCTTTTTTCTGCAGTCATTAATCCACAATGCTAACGCAGACTCCATCCTTATCGTGGTCTTGTTGCGGACATTTGCAACCCTTTTAGCATCCTTGTTAAAACTTATTCTTTATGTCATACTTATATTTTTTCCTTCTTCTTTATAGAACGAACTGAAGATTCATTAATTCCGTAATGGT
>NW_013953584.1:99704-102807 GCF_001266775.1 Austrofundulus limnaeus
GTAGAAATGACTCAGCCTGGAACTGAAAATATGGATGGAGGACCTCAGTTTAGCTTGTTAGTTTGTTGCGCTACCAACGAGCTAATACATATAAGGCAATATAGCATCGGGGCTAAAGCGAAAGCTAACAGGCTAAGCTGAGGTTCTTATTCCATGAAGCAACTCTGTTGTCCTCCATCCATATTTTCAGTTCCAGGCTGAGTCATTTCTACTGTATGTGCATATGCTCATTTTTTAATTTCAGTTTTRGAAAAGCAAATGACATGCAATGTTTGAAGGTCAAGTTTGCTTAGTTTGAATGCAAAGGCTAACGAATAAATTGTGTCAGCAAGAACCTGAAAATGCTTTCATGAAAAATTCAGAGGATTTGCTGCTTTTTTTCATTGTGTTTGAGGAAGAATCCTTCAAAAGTCCTCTATAAACAGAACAAAATGAGAAACAAACAAAAAACACCCTTGCATTCTTTTAAAGTTAGACATTCAGATCAGCTCATGAAGGTACGACTGCATTTGATGATATATTTTTAGCATCAGCACCATGAATTATTAGCATGTTTTTGGTCCGAACAACTCAAGGTAGAGCATTCAGAATGCTCAWGTTGGCAGCTGGATATATTAAGTTTGTCTTTCTTGGCATTTATGTTCAAAATAAGCAACAGAAACCAGTTTTTTCTGTGTGGACACAGCTTGCAGTCTAAAGAGAGAAAAAATGAACGCCTCAGACYTGAGTTGGGCTGGACCTACCATTGACTTGACTCCCTGAAGACTTGAAACTTGAGGGGAGCAAAAACATTCAAGTGTTAAACTCTGACCTAAAAAAATGCAAACAATAATAAATTTGAACGGTTCGGGCAGGCATGCCTTGCAGCTAACTTTCATTTGGCTTTTGAAGACTTGACAAGGATCTGCCAATACAAATTGTCTTGACTGACCAGATCTGGCATCATACTAGCTTTGGTGAGGGTTCAGACTTGCTTTTAAAACGTTAGACTTAAATATCTTGAGACTTGAATTGTGTTTTTTACAAGAAAAAAAACTTCACACGTCTATTTCTTTTTAGGAACCTGACAAATTGTAGATGACGTGTTATGAGTTGGAACTCTTATTTGGGAAGAGGGAAGTCTTTAAACCTGACTTTGATTTGTTTTTTTTACTCATGTGGGACTTGACTTCTTGAAAAGCGTAAAACCTTTTTGTTCGCTTTTTGCCACTGGTAGGAGTTCAGCCATTTTGATCAAACTGGAACCTGTCAGCTGTACAATCCTCTCTAAAAACTGTGATATCCATTTCATGACAGGAATTTCTTCAGGACTCTGTATCATGGGTGGCCTCCTTACTTGTCATCTTCAGAGCTTTGCTTCTCCAGAGAGCTAGAGCAAAGGACCCAATGTCAGGTTGCATTACATCTACCTCGCTTCAGACAGTTCTCGTCACACGGCAGGTTGTGAAGTCCAAGACATCAGGGTGGTAGTGGGGGTATTATGTTGGCTGTAAAAGAGAGGATTATGTCCCATTGATTCTGCACTCCCATGGTGGAGAGCATGAGGAGGAAAAGGGGTGATGAAAAATAAGTGTGATGAAGAGGGAGAAGGAAAGGGAAAGAACACAGGGTAAAAGAGGGGATAATGCTTTGATTAGATGGCATTTGACAGGTATTAGCCTCCACTTTGAAAACTTTTATGATTAAAGTATGAGAGGTGGCTCCCTCTGCTGCTACGTCCTTAAATAAGCTAAAAACTGCCCATCTACTGGAGTAACTTTTCTACAGCGGGAGGGAGAAGTTTTGAGGATTTATTCTCTTTTCGCATTTTAAAATGCTATATTTTCTTCGTTTCATTTCGAACTCCTGCCCAGTTGTCTCTGCACTTGCAGCCCTGTTGACATAGGTGCGATGGAGTAACTGACAATATGACGGCAGAGGGTAAATTTCTACCGTAGGCCAACTTCATACTGTTTCTACCATCTACCGCGCAGCCCTACTACAAAATATGAATTTACCACCATGCTAGAATCAGGTTAGAACTTTCACTTTCCAAACCACCTTAATTCTTCATGGCATAGATTTAACAGAATGTTRGGTAAATTTACCAGAAGTTTAAGCTCATATTGACATGATAGCATTAGACAGTTACTGCAGGTTTGTCAGCTGTACATCCAYGAGGTGAATCTCCTGTTCCACCACATCCCAAAGGTGCTCTATTGGGTCAAGATCTGGTGACTGGAGACCTTTGGAGTCCAATGAATCAAACCAGGCAAAGTTTTCCCAGTCTTTTTATTTGGTCTGATATAGAGAAGTTGTGGAGAGTGAAAGCCTTAGTGGTCCCACCCCCAAAGTGGAAGAGTGGCTCCAACAGAACCCARGAACAACCTTAGAGATTTTTGGTCAGAAGTGTGCAGTCAGCTGAGATACTGAACAGAACCCATAAGCTCTTATTCTTTTGGTAGAGRATGTCAATTTGATGTAAAATTACAGTTAGACATGTGTTTATCAGGTTTAGGATATCTTGAATTTATTTGTAGATATCATAAAAGGGATTTTGACTAGTTGTAATGATAGTTTTACTGCCGAATCATTTGCTTCCAAGATATGATGATGCCTTTATTGTCATTGTACGGAGCACAATGAAATTACATTTGAGAACACCCATTCAAGAAGACACGCACATGACAAAAACATGGGTGGAACAGGTGAACAGGTCATGCAGCAACCAGCAGGGGTCGAGCTACCTTTAAAAAGAAAAACGAAAAAAACCACAGAAGGTTGGATGAGGACAAAACCAAAACAAAACATCATATTATATCAGCAAAATATGATATACTATGGTGCTTATGAAAAAAAAAACCCTCTACAAGCAAGAGCGCATTTATTAGCCAGAGGAATGAGTGAGTTTAGAGGAAATTAGTCCGAATAACACAGCCTCACAAAAGAAAAAACCCATAGTTCAGCCAAGTTCAGAATATTGGTGTTGAAATTGTTCATTCTTTGCAGCTCCAGGTTGACCTTCAGGAGATCAGATTAAACTGAGTGAGAGGGGGGAGGGGGGCCTCAAGTCGACGTAAACACCAGGAGAAATTTGATCCACCGCTTTCACATGGGCGGGGGG
>NW_013953584.1:102817-104669 GCF_001266775.1 Austrofundulus limnaeus
GCACGAATCTGTAATCAGTTGTTTGGGAACAGAAGAAGTACTTTTGGGCAGGCAGACAGTAACAATTTTCCAACTGCTTCAATGTTCTGCTGGTGCATCTCAAGGTGGCGAATCCAATCAGACGAATAATGTGGACAATCCTGCCGAGCTGTGCTATCAGCTTTCTCCAAAATCAGTTCCATCTGGCCACCAAATTCCAGGGACCACAGCCAGCCCGCGACCCTCAGCAGACCCGCTTGTTGACCGAGTCCATCTCGCTCAATGCAAAAGTCTGTGTGCTGATAGAACAGCAATCCTTCATATTGGTCAGGCAGCCAGGAAATGGCCTGAACAGCCACCGACGCTGTTTTGTAGAACACCAGGAGACCACCAGGCCAATCTGTAGAATCCAGTGATCAGAATCCAAATATATATCCAGCTAGTTGAACAGAGGTCCCACCTTTGACATGACCTCYCATGGAAGAAAATTTTGTTCCAAAAATTTATTAAGAGACCAGCTAACCAAATCCATAAAAAATAAAAATATCCATAATTTCTGGTTTTGGATGAAAGCATAGAGGAGGCTCCAAGCAGCAAAGCAGGGAAGATAATGGAGGGCAGGAGAGAGGGAGAAAGTGTTTTACTCCTCTGAGAGCAGAATAAATAAATAAATAAATAAATAAATAAACCTTATATATCTGCAATTTAATATACATTTAAAATATCTTTAATTGGAAATATGAGTCTGGACAAAAAGCAAGATATCTTAAAAGCAAATAATGACTGGTCAAAACGAACTCTAGAATTGTGTTTTGAATTGTAGCCTCCATACAACCTAATAATAAATCTGGTGTCATTTACACTAGTCAGAATGTCATTGTATATATCTCAAATAGGCATTTTGCATTGTCAAAATATAATTAAAGACATCTTAATTAACTAATATATTTAGTCATGTTTCAAGTGTTGTGAACCTGACTTTATGTTKAAATGGGTTTTTATAGAAGGTGTGAGATAAAGAGCAGGACAGAGGGAATGCATAATAAAATGTAACATGGGGAGACACAAACTAAAAACAAGAGATCTCCAGAATAAAAAAAAACAAGGAAACAGGAAACCAAAAAAATAACAAACGACATAAAACAAAACAAGAAACAAGAAGCTCATAAGCCACAGATTATGAGAGGCTCATGATTTGGCAGTAAAGAGTCGTAAAAACAACTTTGTGTGAAAGGAAATGGCTAAGTGTGTCTCTGATTGGGTTGTAATAATTACTCCATCTAACAGTGCTGAGGCAAGCATGATTCACCAGATCACACCCAGAGCTTCAGAGATTCCTTCCTGCTCTCTTCTTACACTTTGAGTACAATGACCCTTTATCACAGAGGAATAGTGCACACCTCTGAGTTCTGTGTGCAACAATTTGAYCATCAGTTTGGGTTTTCATTTTGAGATAATAAAATACACTTTTATTAATCCTTACAAAGCTTTATTTGACTGACGTAGAACGACATACAAAAACTGAACATATTTGTTTAGGGACATAAGAGACAAAAACAGACTGAATGAAGAAAAAAGAGAAAGTGATTCATTCTTAATATTATTTGAAATGGGAAATTTTCAGCWGAGTATAAAGTACTTGAAAAAAATAAATAAGTAAAAATAAAAATGGATTTGGTAAAAATTAATTTCACTAATAAGAAAAGTACTTAAGTAAAAGTCATAAAACTGCTCACAGTTAGCCTGGCCCTTGCCTTCCTACGCAGCTCCGCTCAATTCTAGTTTCCCTTCACTGGAACTGGTCTGGGACTTCTCCCATTGACAAGGATTGCACTGGCAGATTTTTAGCCGGGCCAATCAGAGAACAGAATGT
>NW_013953584.1:107078-108112 GCF_001266775.1 Austrofundulus limnaeus
AAATATATAATATAATCTAGTATAAGTAGAATAGCTTTGATCAAACTGCCAGTTAAGCGATACATGCAACGAGACTTGGAGTTTTGGTCAAAAACTTGAAACTTGAACTGGACTTGCAAAAAAAGACTTTTACACATCTCTGGCGTGGAGGTCTCCGAGGCTGCAGCAGGCAGGCAGATATTTCTATGAAGGACAAATMTGAATTATTTCCTATTCGATTATTTTAAAAACAATTAACAGTAATATTTTCACCACTAGAAATTTCCCTAGATTACAGCTCAAATAAGCTTGTTTTCTCCCCATGTGAATTAATCAGATTGTGCATTTTAAACGAGTTTACTAAAGGTTAGAACTCTAATAATCCACAAATGTCAGCAGATTTTAGTGCGAAGTCAAGCATCACATGCTCTCTGCAGCTTCCTGTTTCAGAGCTGTCTCATGCTGATTTGATAAAACCAGATGTGCCACAAATCGTCAATGAGCCAATCGAGTCCAGCAGATTCTTTTCTGTGAGGCAGATATCTGTTTTATCTCCCCTCCGCTTTTATGAAAAGGTTGTCATCCCTTTGAGACTGACGGCTGCAGAGACAGAGATCAGCAGATATGGACTGTGGCAGGTGGTTAGAGCCTTTGCTTCAGATAAATCTCGTGGTTAATTGTTCTTCTGACAGGAAGGAGTCAAAAAACCCTAACAGCAAGGAGACGTGCTGCAAATCTGCAGAAAATTGTACAAAAAGGAAACAGGAAAATTAGATTTACCATTTTCTATATTTGTTCTCTGAAAGATGTTTTATAATGAGGGCTGGACAATATGATCTAACTATGCTGATATATTGAGGATTTAGTAAGCGTACTGTAAATGTATCACAATATTTATTTTAATTTGTTTTTATTCACTGGAATAATGATGAATCTAACCCAAGAAGGCCTAAACAACTGAAATGTGAGAATTTAAATGGATTTAAATTTGTTTGGACAAAAGAGGCAAACTTTGAGTGATGTTAAATTCTGCAAGCTTTATCATCTATCTATCT
>NW_013953584.1:110435-111922 GCF_001266775.1 Austrofundulus limnaeus
TTATAAATGTATGAATCGTATGGTGAAAAACTGACTTCGAAAAATAAATCTGTTCTTTTTTCTTATTAAAGTCTAAATAAAACTAAAATATTGGTGGTAATTTTTGACTGTGTGACTTTACAAACGGCACCCCATACATTTCAATGAAGTCCATGCATGCATTTAAAGAAAAAAAAGGTGACCAATTGTCTAAAACTTCTCCACAGARTCGCCACTTTAACGTGGTGGAGGGGTTTGAGTACCCCTGTGATCCCTTCGTGGGAAGGTTCTGACTGTTGTTTGTACTTACGCACCAAACATCARTTCAGATTACCCAGCTGTTTTGGAGCCTTTGGATGGTGTCCTGGAAGGGATGTCAACTGGGGATTCCCTTGTTCTGCTGGGTGACTTCAGTGCCCATGTGGGCAATGAGTWATCTGAAAAGAGGTGATTTGGAGGAACAGCCTCCCTGATCTGAACCTGAATGATGTTCTGTYATTGRACTTCCTAAGCATGGATTGWCCATAACAAGCACTGTGTTTGGGTGGTCTCGAGATGCTGAAGACTGGATGTTGTGGGGTTGTCATGGTTGACACGTCTCTTCAACATCACATGGAAGACTGGGACAAATAGGGTGGTGGTTCCCATTGGGTGTGTTCAATAGTGGGATCACACTTCTCATTTCTTCAGCATGCAATGAGATGGTTTTTGAATGTAACATTTTGTGTTTGCAGTTGGTTCACTATTTAGTGAATAAAAATACATTTTCCAGTTTGCTCCAAATAACCTTACAGTTATGCTTTTACTCTACGTTTAATGCTGGGTGAAAAATATTGGAAAAATGTGATGAAAATAGATTCAGGTATTTTATTTGACTCCACCAAACAGTTCCAGTCAAATTAAAACTTAAACAAATAAGTAGGAATCACCAGCACGCCAAAAATATCAAAAGGTTTTAATAAGTGCAAAAATAGGATGTGTTTCTGTTACATGCTGTTTTTCACTTGGTACAGATCCCTGGCAAACAATGAGACCATATAGAGATTAAAGGGCATCTAAACCAATCAGAGACAAGTTGGGCAATCAGCCCAAAAGAGAGACATCTGTGATAAACGAGCATAATCAGTGACAAGCAAACAAAAATATATAACAAAGTTCCTACACATCTGAGTACATGAAATCACAAAAGTCAAAGAAAGCAGTTCAACATCAAGACCTCATTAAGTCCTTCAGGGTTTCTGTTTTTATTTTTAATTTAATTTTGTTTAATTACCTTCGACAAAGAGGTAATATTTTTGGTCGCATATGTCCGTCTGTCGTTCTGTCTGTCTGTCTGTGGACAACATTACTCAAAAACTTGTGGACGGATTGTCATGACATTGTTATGACATGTGGGTACTGGACCAAGGAACACTCCTTTAAATTTTGGTGATGTTCCAGATCACGATGCGGATACAGGAATGTTTTTTTTCTTTTAACACACTGAGATGGGCAAAGCTGTGATGCTT
>NW_013953584.1:114816-117356 GCF_001266775.1 Austrofundulus limnaeus
GCTTTTGCGCATTAACTCTTACAGGATGGGGGAAATTGGTCTTGGTGGAGGTTTGCACTCTCAGAGTGCTTCTAGTTTTACTATTAATTAACCAGGCAAATCTTAATGAGATCACAGATCTCTTTTGGGTGGTCTGGAGGAAACCTATTGTATAAGTTTTTGTGTTGTGGGGGAGTCTGGAGTACCCGGAGAAAACCCATGCAAGCTTSAGGAGAACATGCAAACTTCACACAGATAGTCCCCAGTTCTGAACTGTAGTGGGATTGCTGTTGAAGTCATTTTAGAGAGCGTCTCTGTGCTTCCTTTGGTCAGACCTGGATCCTATTGTACTGAGAAAAAGCAGCYATCAGGGGCAAATGATGTGCCAAAGTTGGAGCAAAAAACAGATGCTGTGGATTTTTAGTGAATTCAAGCCTCAACTTTTCTTTTCTTCTGAAAACTACAGCACATGGAGTAAGGTCCCTTGTTAATGTAGTGATGGTGCAAAGCAGGTGATGCTGGTGCAGAAAGAAGAAAAGTTTTCTAACATTTGCGACTCAAGACAAATAGTTGTTGGGAACATTCATTTGTTGTGTTCAGGAACAACTTTAGGCTAAATGGTTTCGACCAAATAACAAAACCAAAGCACAGCTACAATTACCTGGCTTTAATGATCTGTGTCTACTGGTGCCATTTAACACAACAACACATCGGAAAAAAAAAAAACTCAGAACTCAGTGTGTATTTGGTGGGAAAAGGGTAATAGTGCAGCACTAATCAACACGTCAGCCGTGTGTTCATTGGGACAGAAAAGTAATTTAAGGTCAGCTTCTCGTAAGAATGATGGCTCAGTTTCTTATCTTTAGGAGTGAGTGGAAAAAAACAATGAGGACTGATTTTTTTCATTCTTTGTCGTAGAAACTTTACACCTGTAAGGTGTTTTTCCTGGGTAAATGATTCATTTTAGTGCCAGAGAAGCGAAGCATCACACGCCTTGTTTCTCACTGCAGATGAATGAAACAGAAACTGATAACACTAAATAACAACACGAGTCATTTAACTTCTATAAAAACTTACGGAAAATCAAACTAGTAAATCCCCAAAAATGGACCCCTGCTGTGATAAAATATATCTTCAAAATCTTAGAGATATCAGGACATTGATGGGCAGGATTTATTTTTCAGGCGTTTTTTGAGGAGCTGAGATGATGATGCAACTCTTCATCAGTTTCAGGCATGTTACAGACAATAACAACAAGCACAAACAAACTGTGTTCATTTTGTTGTAAGTGTTTAAACCTGTTGTTTTTTTAATGACAGTAAATGCTAATATTGTTTGTTTGAGTCATCTGAGCTGTTGTAAAACTGGAAACAACACACTGTAGTATTTTCAAACTGAATACTTAGTAACTGGTTGTTTAAAGTGTCTGATTCAAAGAACCATTTCTTGTTATAATGAGGAAACATTTTTTCTAGTTTTGGCAGTACGTTGCTGCATATTTACCTCCGCCAACGGCGAGAGGTAATGTTTTCAATAGCGTAAGTCGGTCTGTCTGCCGTTCTGTTGTTCTGTCTGTGGACAACATTACTCAAAAACCTGTGGACGGATTGTCATGACATTTGCATCACATGTGGGAACTGGCACAAGTAACACACCATTAAATTTTGATGTTCCGGATTACGATGCGGATACAGGGATTTCTTTTCTTTTCGTCCTCTCAGATCGGCAAAGCTGTGATGCTTTCACAGGGCTTCTGTAAAAAACAATGACAGCTTTCAGTGTTTGGACTTCAAACTTTATAAAAGTAATGTTAAAACCAGATGTAATGATGAATAATTCTTGCCAATATGTGCATATTTTTACGCATTTGGTGTGCATTTAGAGAACATTTTGTGACCAGGAAGTGCGTGACTGTACCATGAAACCTATTTTTCCCATTTCCTCAAACATACCACATTGTCGATAGGCTTGTACACAGATCGTTGAAGATTGAGGAAGAGGAGTGGYGGTGGACTTCAGACTCGGAGGTTGTTTGTTTGTTAATTTTTTGTGCGCCCCTCTATCCAACTCTCGCCAAACGTTGGGGAAAAAGAATGCACAGAGCATGGTTGTGACCACTGTGTGTGGTCCTCACAAAGATAGGAAGACGTGTGTGTGTGTGATTAGACGCGTGATGAAAACTCTGCTTTTTTGAATCACGCAGCACCGATGCGAAAGCTTTCGTCAATAACGTCGGGTGACGAGTCTGACTTTTTTCCTTTTTTTTCACATTGGACTCCAGAAGAAATTCTGTGTGTTCGTTACATCAGAACTTATTCAGCAAATGTGTTTCCATCTCTGCTTTTGCGCATTTACTCTCACAGAATGGGGGGAACTGGACTTGGCAGAGGTTTGCACTTTCCGAGTGCTTCTAGTTACAATCTGCAATTTGGGTAGTGAACCTAATRTACTGTAGATTTTATTTTTATTTTTTAAGGAACTTCAGTCCCATCGTGGCAACCCCTCAGGTGAAAATTTTTATATATATTTTTTCATTTGTTTATTAATATCCCCTTTAGCAC
>NW_013953584.1:118287-122608 GCF_001266775.1 Austrofundulus limnaeus
TTTCTGTTCAGTACTGTAGCTAGATTAATGAAAAGTCTTATCGCTGTTGAACCATGTATCCCTATGACTGCAAGTAGTGATAACTTCATGAGATTCTTTATAAATAAAATAATTTTAATAAGGGATAAAATTCATGCCAAACTTCCTGCTACTGTCTCTGATTCTCTGTCAGATGAGGCAGCTTTAGTGTCACTAGAACCTGATTTATGTTTGGACAGTTTTTGTCCTGTTGAGCTCTGAATTATCTAAAATAATAGCTTCATGATCATCCAGGACAAATGTGGCAAACCAAAGATTTTCACAAAGAAATTATTTTTGACTTTATTTACTTTACTTTCCTGGTAAAGGAAACACACACGCACACGCACGCACACGCACACGCACACACACACACACACACACACACACACACACACACACACGTAGACCATGACTGATAACAGGATGAAGCAGTTAAAATATGTGAACACACTCTCCTCCTCCTCAAGTTCCTGATTGATTAGTTTTTGCTGTCAGGGCTGCCGGTCTGGCTGCTCCTGCAGCGAGCAGCAGCAGGAGCAGCTTCTCCTGCTGGACTCATGATTGTAACACAAACCAATATTGGACAGGCTCTTTTACAGGAAAGGATCTTTAGAGCAAAAATACGTCCACACATTAACAATAAATTGTTGCTTTTGTTAAAATAGAAAAAGGCGTAATATATGTCCCTTCCTTAAAAGTATTTTTTTTATCTTAGGAAATAATCCATCATCCTATTTTTTGACAATTTAGAGGTTAATGTTGACCTAATTTAAAACTGCAGTTTGATAAACATTTGAGAAAAAAGAGATTGATTAGGCTTGGGAAAACAGTCAAATTGTAAAAATGTCAATTAATCAAAATCTCAATCTCAGCTCTAATCCCACAGAACCTGTGGTATTTTTTTGAAACAGTCTTATTCTCACAGCCAACAGATTAGTTTAGATGCACAGAAAAGYGTTCTGCAGTAGTACATATATAATGTAAATTACTGCAGGGAAATCTCCAAATGCTCACTTATCAACACAAAGCACATTCCAGGAGAGGAGGAAACAGGAAAATTATATCCAACTTTCAACGATAAGACTCAAGACTTTTTTTTTTATCTCTTCTGTCCTTTTTTCTTAGTTTTACATTTTTATTTTTCTTTCTTATTCATAAAAATAAGGTTACTCATTAAATCTTTTGGAAAAGACAAAAATACAGTTTGGTGTGAAAGTGCTCATGAAAAGAGGTTTATTGTATAAACCTTGAAGTTTTCCTCACTCAGCTCTGGTAACACATTTAGTGACAACGAWATGATGTGAGGTTTTGACCTGACATGAATCTGTGAATGAGTTTTAAGAGAAACAGTCTCTGTCGTAAAAAGCTTCTTTGCAAACTTCCTATGCTCATTACCAAGACGTTGTTCTAACAGAAAGCCAAAGATGAAAATGCTTTTTATTTTAAAGGGCCAATATTATGTGTTTCTCAGGCAAATGTTCAAATACTATACCATAATAAAGTATATATATGTCACCTTTAGTTGTTATTAAAATGATAATTTTATGTTTAAATAGAAAATAAACTTATCTTCTCATCACTTCCTCTTCTAAAAGCCTTGAAATTGACCTCTGTCTCTTTAAGAACCTCCTTCTGCTTCTGTTTTGCCCATTTCGGTGCGGGGGGGTCACGCGCACACTATKATGCAGTTTACTTGGCATCTGAAAATACATTTCCTCAAAGGTATTTTTAATTTGAAAAGAGCTTCACTGAGTGAGAAGTAGTGTTAAGAGCAGCTGACAGTTTAAGTTTCACTTTCACTTTGCTCTGTTGCATACATGTCAATCACTTCGGATGTTTACCTGTAAAAAAAAGCCTCAAAAGTCCGTAAATCTTGCAAAAATTTACCGGGGAGAACGGACACGGACTTCAAAACTTATTTCTAGTGGCAGAACTTATTTCTAGCGGCAGAACAGGTTAAAAGATGGCTGTTTGATGTTATTTATTGTTTTTTTAAATCATCCTACAGATTCTGACATGTAAGATAAATTTGAAAATCAGGTTTTGAAAAAAATCTGTAAGACTTGAAAAAGATCCGTGAAATTGCTCTATACGTCCGTATACCTGCAAAATGACGTAAAATCCTTATAACTTACGGACAATCAGTACAGGCTGACATGTATGTTGTTGCAGCCGAGAGCCTGCAGGAGTGGGGTGTGTGGGGAGGGAGGGGGAGGGGTGTGCTCTGCCGTGAGGAAGTTCGGCTTAAAGACACGCCCCAGGGGTGTTTCTGGACCCCAAAGGTGTTTCTGGTCCCCACCTGTCGTTTTGCTCCTCAGCATGGCTTCAAGAAAATACTGCAGGATTTCTCAAACATGATGAATGAGTCAAAGCAAGGCTTTGGGCATGTTTTTATGAGAGTATAACATTATAACATGATATAAATTTCAAAGAAGTTGATTTTACTTGGTACTGCCCCTTTAAGAGATTTGAAGTGGTCACTGACAGCAAAGAAACAAAATATTTTTCGTATTACTTTTAGTGCAGCTTGTCCAGCTGCTGCTGGCAGGGCTGATGGGCTCACCAGTTTAACTCCCCTCGGAGAGCTTATCTGCTGGATCGGATATGAGCTTACATGAAATTATTTTCTCCAGTCAAGGAAATGATTGGTTGGTCTTGCTGCTGGCAGGAGGAATGACTGATTGGATGAAGGCTGATGATAGATGTAAAACAATCTATTGTGCAAACAGGGTTACAGTTTTTCAACTTCTCTCAAATCACAACCATTAAAAGAATATTAAGCAAATATTGGACCACATCTCCTTCTTGTAAGGTATAAAGATTTTACTTTTACTTGATTSTTCACGTTAGCACCACTAGGTGGATTTAAATAAAACAAAGTTCAAATAATGTTCTTTCCTGTTTAGCAGCTCATTCATCACTGCAAGGTTTACAACTCCTGCTCGAAGTCTCAAACTGACCAGTTAATCCTCTGAACAAAGGTCAAACTGCTGGAGAGAAATGCTTCCTTCCCGTTGTCGCATTTCTCTGCTCTTCAGTCCACCAGGAGTCGTAAAATTAGTCCATTTTGGTTTCAGTGTTTCTGCAAAGACGCTTGATGTTTAACATACTGCTGACTTGATGGGTTTCACCTGGTTAGCTCATCCATTCTTTACTTTGTGAAGTGGAATAATTTCCAAATGACACTAAAATGCCAAAAACAGACACTGAGTCAGTTCATGGTTTTTGGGGGCAGGTGTGCAGATCAGAACAAACCTGCCTGGAAATGCACTCTAGTTGTTGGGAAATAACTTTGCATATTCCCATCCCCTTATCATAGTGTCAACAGTCTGTTACTAGATGATGCCGGTGGAATAAAGTTGGCGACTGTCTATTTATTGTTCAAATTTATGTACTTATTACCCACACTATTCTAATAAAACATCTAAAAAAAACTTTCTACACCACTAGTTTATGAGAACGTCCATAGTAAACGTCCTGATGCGTCTCAGTAATCCAGGTAGAAAAAATCAAAAAGAAGAAATAAGTAGGTCCTCTGGATGGGTTCTTCGTTAGTGAAACGTTTCGTCTCTCCTCCAAGAGACTTCTTCAGTCTGATGAGTTTCAGGTGAACTCAGCCTCATAAGCTCCGCCTCCACATGGACAAACAGGTTAGTCACATGCAAAAGAGGGCCATCGCTTAACAATAGGCTTGATTAGCTCTATTGTTCATAGAGGGTCATGTGCCCCATCACCTGACATTGGTTTGGATGCTTCGGCTGTGGCTATTTGGTGTTGTGTTATGTGTATGTTGTGAATGCAAGCGGGGTTCGACGTCCCCTTGTTTTTGTCCCACTCTCCCTCTTTGTGTTGGTATCATTGGGGCCCTGATTCACACCTTTTTGCTCACAGGGGGTGGAGTCATACTTGCAATGACAGCATTGTAGGAGGAGGACAACTGGGCACGAAGGCCTCCACCTCTGTTTAATGATGGACGGTTTTTCTTCGCAAAGATGGCTTCCTTTACTCCTCTCTCAAACCAACGTTCCTCTCTATCAAGGTTGAGAACATCTTTATCCCTGAAAGAGTGACCGCTGGCCTGTAGATGAGTGTAAACTGCAGAGTCCTGGCCTGTAGATGAGTGTAAACTGCAGAGTCCTGGCCTGTAGATGAGTGTAAACGGCAGAGTGGAAAGCCACTGGGACATCATGTTTAGAGAATAAATGTCTCAGTTTCTCTTAAACTCCCGCCACATACGGAATGACGGCTGGTTTGGGTCTGGGTTTAGGGTCTTCATTTTCAGCTGGTTATACTGTAGCTG
>NW_013953584.1:123468-124846 GCF_001266775.1 Austrofundulus limnaeus
GTGTAAACTGCAGAGTCCTGACCTGTAGATGAGTGTAAACTACAGAGTCCTGGCCTGTAGATGAGTGTAAACTGCAGAGTCCTGACCTGATGATGTAGCTCGTCTGTGCTGGCTCATTCTTTTGAACAGTGGCTGTTTTGTTTCTCCGATGTATAACTGGTCGCAGTCCTCCTGACACTTAACAGCGTACACTATATTACTCTGTTTTTGCCGGGGCACCGGATCTTTGGGGTGAACTAATCTTTGTCGTAACATGTTTTGGGGTTTGAAAGCCACTGGGACATCATCTTTAGAGAATAAATGTCTCAGTTTCTCTGAAACTCCCGCCACATACGGAATGACGACTGGTTTGGGTCTGGGTTTAGGGTCTTCATTTTCAGCTGGTTGTTGGCTGGAATCCTGTCTGTGTTTCCTGTCTGCTTTCAGAAAAGCCCAGTTAGGATAACCACACTGCTCCAGGGCCTGTCTTGTGTGTGACTTCTCTTTCTTCCAGGCTTCTGTGTTTGTAGGGACACTGTCTGCTCTGTGGTACAGAGTCCTGATGACTCCTAACTTGTGTTCCAGTGGGTGGTGGGAGTCAAAACGCAAATACTGCTCTGTATGGGTGGGTTTGCGATACACATCGAAAGCCCACCCATACAGACCAGTATTTACGCCAGAACCTACTGCTGACCCCAGAACACATTAAACTCAATGATCATTGAACTGCTGGAATGTGACTTCAACACAATGTAAAACACTTCATAGCACAATCTCAACACCAAACAAAATCCTGTTGTTTTCCTTTGTTTTTACTGGATATCTGTGGAGATGTACCTGCTTGTTCTCCTCTGTTTTCCAAAAGCAATTCAACAAAGATCTGGTTTCAAAAATCATAAGTTACATGACAGACTCATGAGACACCTGCAGCTTCTGGCGCACTCCCCAACCTCAATGTTGCCACGCCCCAAGGTCAATGCGGAGAGTGCTGCACTTCACTTCACATCAGTTGGGTGAGGACATAACTGGTCCTACTGCATCCTTTAAATTACTTCTGTTGTTGGTGTAGAAGCTGCAAACAGAACTATGCTAACTACTGTATGTTCACACATCCAAACAAACACACACACGTTTTGCATGATTACAAAGGTCTCAAAAGACAAAGGGTGTCAAAAAGGAAGCAGCCCATAAATAAATAAATAAATAAATAACACAGTGACAGCGAGTCACTCTACAACAGTCACAACAACCAGGCCCAGCACAAACACCCAATATTCAGTTTGTCAGCTGGATCTTCTCTCTGTAGGGACACAACCTTAATCAGATTAGTGGGGTTAAAAGGTCCAGGAGGAGGAGGAGGGGTCTGTGTGTGTGTGTGTGTGTGTGTGTGTGTGTGTGT
>NW_013953585.1:0-2618 GCF_001266775.1 Austrofundulus limnaeus
CTATTCACTTAAAGAAAATAAAAACACTTTAAAATGATTTTCTTCTTATAAGTGTAAAAAAATTAAAATCAAAGACAAAGAAAAACAATAGAAAAGTTTTTTTTCACCAGGGTTACCTCTACACTTGCTAATATGAAAATGGCATCTGACACTCAAGCTACATTCACACCGAATGCAGTCTGAGCTGCAGGAGCGACCTGTTTACATGCAAAGTCTATGTGGATGCACCTCTAGGAGTCTCATGGCGCATCAAGTCCATTTAGTGTGTTGTGCAAGGAAGCGGAAGGTGCAGTTGAGCATTTTGCGTGCATGTGGTGCGTCCAAAGCAGCCGAAGCTTGAGTTAAAAAATCTGAACTTTTTTTCTCTCGATGCACTGCATCAACCAATCAGAGAGACTCGTTTTTCCACGTGATGGTTTCCTGAATATTGCCCACTAACCTGAAACAGAAGGACAGGAGCTCTTTAGCTGAAATGGACGATCTACAGTTGATGTTCTGGCTGGAGATATCAGCACCGATGTGGGTCTTTTGTAATTTTGTAATTGGGGATGGGTACAACCCAGGTGAGCGGGGTCCTCATAAGTGGGCCCAATGCTCTCCCCAAAAGATACTGGGCTTTAATCAAACCTTTTTGTCCCTCGGATGAAGGACACCAGGTTAGAAACCCTCAGTGTTCTAAGCTTCTCGSGATCCACAAAGGGSTCTCCAAGAATTCTTTCCCTTAGACAACTCAGAGCCAAGCAATGGCCTAAGTAGTGCAAAGAGGTCTCTGATTCAATGCCGCAGGCATCACACAGACCATTGTCTTGGAGTACCATCACCATTTTATGGCGGTTGAGCAGATTGTGCCCAGTTAGGACTCCAACCAGTGTACTTAAAGTATTCCTTGTCAAGGCAAGAAGGGATTTTCCAAATCCATGATTTGGGCCGTTTATCAGTTCCCGTGCCTGTCTACAATCCGTCAGCTCCCTCCATCGGATTGAGTGTTTACATCTGACCGATGTGGGTCAGCGGCTCATTAAACTGACCGCAGTGTTAAACTGGGCTCAGGACAAAAAATAGTCCATCAGCTCACAGCTCATGGAGTGGTGAAACCAACCGAACAAACCGCCTCTAAATTATCTGGCGAATTAATTATCTGCTGTGTGCAACGTTCGCTTGCTCTTTAGTAAATAAAGCAAAGCCGTTTTCTTTATTTTATCTTTATTTCATCCACCGTTGAGACAGACTGGAAAAAAAAAACAAGAAAGACGCTCCTCCCTCTTCAGACGTGCGTCTCGTCTCTGTCCCGGTCTGAATGTAGCACGTCCAACTTGAGGCGTTGGGTGCTTTTTTTTGCTGCTCAAAACTCGTTCGGTGTGAACATAGCATTAAGACATATTTTGTTTACATTTCAAGTTTAAACTGTCTTGTTTACATTTGTCCTCAAAGCCTATTATTTATGGTGAAGAGGAAGCATAAAGTTGTATTTTGCAACACAGCTGAGCATTTTCATTGTTTACTGTAATAGCAGAGCGATTCAAATTCAATTGTGATTAATTAGCTAATAAACTTTACTTACTACATTTATGTCGAGGCCCCTTGGTTCTTGCATGTACCTCTCCTTTTTGTGGGAGAGAGGGAGGCCAATCTGTTTACTCACAACGATGTCCAGACGCTGTTTATGTGGCAGTAACATTTCCATATCTCTGTCCGAATGTTGTTTTGTTGCCTCCATAATGACATGATTTGATGCTACTGCTTTCGATTGTGTTCCTGTTTGTTTGTTTGTTTTTTTCTTGCAAGTGAAAAGGAAGCGAGTCGATGTAGAAACTTGACATGTAAATGCAGATGCATATGGTGCTGGTGTGAACGCTCAGCCTAACAAGCATTTCTCACAGGCCAGAGAGTGTTGTTGCTAGCAAAAGAAAGGGCGAGGGGAAAAGGAGAGAGAAATGCAGGAATTGTTTCCATTCATTCTACAAGTCAAAACCAAGGATACATGGTGCTTTCCTTCCCCCTTTGAGAGCGTGCCACCGTTCCCGCGTGAGTTTCAATTTCAACTCCCTCAGCACATCAGCAGTACAATTGCTTCCTGCTGCAATTTATTACCCTCAAATTGAAAGATTCTAAGGTGTGAGTTTCTACATGTTGGCCTCGGAATGTGCAGGTTGGTTACTTGCGTTGCCTTTTCTTCATCTCTTTACCAGCCGGAGATCTGACCGCGTTTGTGAGAGCTGCACTTATTTTAACAAGTCCTGTGGGGGGGAGGAAAAAGGAGAGCGGCTGGAGAAATAGCAGATCTCCTGAAGCAAAGAGGCAGACAAGATGGCAGTGGTCCCATTGGATCAGTGGTTTCCAAACTTTTTATCTTCTGACCCACAAAATATCCATGGCAAAAACTTGTGACCCCTGGTCTGATTACTGGTCTGAGTACACGAACTTCATTAATAACCCCAAAAACACAGGCTTTTTGACAATCTAAACAGCTTATACACAAATATAAATACTTATTTATACTTATTTTGTGTTTTTATAATAATTATAGGGAAAATATTACATCACCAATTATTTTATTACCCTTTAAATTGATTTCTGGAGATTATCCAAGGTGCTTTATGACACATAATTGGGTCCCA
>NW_013953585.1:2639-4414 GCF_001266775.1 Austrofundulus limnaeus
AAACATGGGCATAGTAACAATATTTTTATACTACATTTATCCATTTTAGATATACTAACCTAACACTTTATAACAACTAAGGCAAAAATGTAATTAATTCAGAAAATCTTTTCAGGACCCCACCTTGATGTTTCGGGACCCCACTTTGGGTCCCGACCCCAACTTTGMGAAACACTGCATTAGATGACCCCCAAAGGAAGATCTTTGGAGCCATATAAATTAGAAGAGTCAAAACGTTAAAATATCAACTGGACAGCATCAAATTGCATCACTGTGGCTGCTGATAGCTTGTGACACTCTATTTCTAATAAAATTTCCAGCCCCAAACATACAGTGTTTCTATCTCCCATATGTTGGCGGGGAAGCAGGAGGACAAAAAAAATTGACAAAGGAGGTCTTTAATGAGAGAAAAAGGCAAAAATCAGAGAATAAATTTTGGCTCAATTTTTCTTAGAACTGAAAAAAAAAAAGTCAGAAATTAAAGTCAGATTGCTGAGATTCAAGTCTGAATTCAGACATTTTTCCAATAATGGGAAACATCCAAATTCTGAGATTGAAGTCCAAATTCTGACTTTCCCCCCCAGAATTCTAATCCCAGTATTCCTTCTTTTTTGTTTGTTTGTTTGTTTGTTTTTCCAATTCTAAGACAAGTCTACATTCTCAGAATAAAATCAGACTTTTTAAATAGGATTTGGATAAAAGTTGGATTTAGGAGAAAAAAAATCAGAACGCTGAACTCAGGGGAAAGCTATACCTTTTGCTCTGTGGCTCTGGAGAAGTTTCACAACAGGGGACTTTTCACATAAACGAACCCAGACATGTAAAAGTAACAGCAATTTAGCAAAGGCTGCTCCTTTTAAAAGCAGAACTCAAATTAGGAGGAATAAAATACTCTGTTTCTTCCGGGCCATACGTCAAAGGCATCCCCTGTCCCACGTTAAATTAGCCCATAAACTGTAGATACCCACATCATTATTTGGAACAAAATGGCCTCATTTACAGCCACAAAAATTACCAGCCAGCAAGTGTGTGAGCACACGTTCTGCTGTTGTTCCCTAGTTTCTGATTTTTTTACCAAGGGATGTTTTACACTCTGATTACTCCGACTATCGCGTTAAACCTTTTTTTTTTTTTCATGTGTATTGAAAATGCACTCATGAGTGGAATTTATTTTGCCTTGGGTAAATGTCAGAGGAGTCACACTGTCAAGGGATGAGGAGCGCAAAGACGTGCACATCTTCGTATGCCCAGATGACAAACTGAAATGTAGCTGTGTGGGAGTAGGTGTGTGTGTTTTCACTCCTTTCCAGAGAAGATGAGTTGCCTCATCCTTGATGGAGGTGATGAACCCACATTGTGATGACATTCTGTATAAGTGTGTGTCCCTGCATGCCTGCGATGCAACATTTTGTTTCTGGCACACTGATATGTTGAAGAATGGGGAATTCAGCATGAGCTTMTGATGTTGACTCGGAAATATAACCAAACACAGAAACAATATAAGGGTCAAGTGTTCTGTTTTTTTCCTCCCATAATACCTTTCARTTGTTCAGGGCCATGTGGARGAGGTTTATAGCCTTGTGGTGCTACTTCCCACCAGGGGCACTGGATTCATTTTTTTAGGTGTGGGGGCTGTGTGGGTGTCCGTCACCTTGTCATCTGTTCGTATGCACCTTGAATGTCTTGACATGTTCAGCTTCGTCACACAGTATGTCAGTGGGTATTTTCACAGTCATCAGATGTAGAAAAGCTTGAAACAAGTCTCTTGAAAAAAA
>NW_013953585.1:7004-8338 GCF_001266775.1 Austrofundulus limnaeus
TATATATATATATTCTTTTGTGTGGACCTGACAGTCTGATGTATGACAATCACACTCCCTTTTTACCTCTCTGAATATCAATTACAAACCTGTAAGATTCTTTTATGCCACAAGACAGATTGACTGCCACTCAYTTACCCAGGATCATTAATGTTTCTAGCGCGGTGCTCATTATTCATGAACAGATTGAAAGAAAGGATGATTTCCTTTGAATTCTCCCTGAGGATGTAATAGGTGTTAGTTGAAAATGCTTTTAAAATATTAGAACATGATTCAGAAGAAAAGCAGTAAAGTGAGACTTTTCTCTGCTCGGCATGACTCCATCTTCTAACACTCGTGGCTGAGCTTCCTGGACTCTAAGAACCCTCCATGTTCTGCCCACACTCAGAAGTAATGTGACTGGTTGATGGGTGGTTATGTCGAGTCAGAAGGTCCTTGGCTGGAAGCCTCGGGCACCACTAGAAGACGATCAGAGTGCAGAGTCATTAGAAATCTCTCATTCTCTTTTCGGTGTGTAAAAACGGCCCTCCCGGCCTCGATCTGAACAAGCCCCGAGGAAGGATCATGTCCGTTGTGCTGAAATTAGATCGTGCGCAGAGGAGGGAGCTGTGGGAGCTGAGAGGAGACAGAGAGAGAGAGAAAGTTATGTGCTCCTATTTATTGACGCAGTCAGAATTCACTAAAGTGTCTCTAGTTTAAGGAGATTTTCCCAGAAGCACTGCAGGCATTAGAAGAATAACAAGTTGCCTTCATAAAAATCTTCAATGACTGTTCYGATGAGGACTTTATTGGAAGTCTCTCTCTCTGGTTTACAATTTATTTCTTGTTATGTTTTCCCCTTAGTCTAGTAGTATTTATTCAAGTACAGTGCGCCCATAAAAACCACTAACGACACAGCTGGAATAATGTATTTAAAAACTACTCAGTAAAAATAACTTGGAAAAACTTATCTGAACACTTGCATAAGCAACATTTTTAGAAGATTTATATTATTTTTTATAGAGAATTTTTTGACGTGATTTTGTTTGTGTGATAATGTGATTTGAATGGCTGGATTTTCTCAGGTCTCTGCACTGTACAAGGTTTCATTTCCGGTTGTTTCAATTGAAGCCTGCACAAAGTGCTAGTGCTTCGAACAACACCGAAGAAATTCAGGAAAAAAACAACACGAATAAAAGTGACATAAATTCAATGGTGTTAGTCCAAAAGCAAAAAGAAGAGTTTTTTTTAATGACCGAAACTGACATAATTAGAAATAAAAACAGAAATATTCAAATGGACAAATAAATAAACTTTAAATGCACCACTTAAATTAAAAAGGGAAAACTTTACCT
>NW_013953585.1:9898-11106 GCF_001266775.1 Austrofundulus limnaeus
GGTGTACCTAATAAAGTGGCCTGTGAGTGTATATATATATTTATATACACAATTTTGTTTTTCCTTTTACTTGTAGATGCATCAGTGTCTCTTAAATATTTACATTTGTTTGTTTGTTTTTTTTCCCACAAATCTTTATTTCCATATGTTGCTTTTATATTTCTTTGTCTTCTCTTCTTGGATCAYCTCCTCTACTATTGGTCAATGGGTAGGAAGGAACAAGATCCACATACAGATCTACTGGGCATGCTTGTGCTGCCTCAGTTTAGACCTTGCCTTTGTTTTTAACTAAACTTCAAACTTTAATCTAAACTGAGGATGCTCTCATTGATTATAATGGTTGCCTATTTAGTGTTGGCTAGAGCGGAGCATAGCGGAACCACATGCAGTGTAAATTAGGTGTCATTAAAAATTTACCCAAATAATGTATATTGCATTGACAATAACACTATTATATACAGAGTTGCACATAAGCAGTGCGAAGGTATGCATGCGCGATCAAAAAAGGAAAAAGCGCACCAGATGGGACGTCATAAAGCTCCCTTGTGTACCTAAGATTATACCTGATTGTCAAAACAATAGTTAGCAGGGCTCTAGAGTGCGACCAGCTTGGTCGCAAACGCGATCTGATTTCTTAAAAAAAAAATAAATAAATCCAGCCGCACTGGTGTGAATGGATTGTTGTTCGGTGCGCCAGAGCGGGACCCTGATATAAGGATTAAATGGACACTGCCTTCAACAAATCAGACGAAGTCCAGAGCCGTTTTATCCAATCAGAGCAGAGCAAGGCGGGACTTTCTGTGAGAGCATGTTTGGTTGAAGTAGCGGACTGGCTCGAGTCGACTCAAACTGCTGCAGCGATCAGTCACATCTCCTCCTCTGCTCCTCCTGCACTTTGCTACCAGAGACTTTGGTCTGTAAAACCTAACTTTATGTTAAATATGTGCTCAGAATGTTGTTATTGAACTGATCTGTCCAACTCTGTGTGAGTGACTAAACTCTCCTCCTGAGAGACTGCTGTATGAGCAGCGTCGCTGCGTGCAGGCTGTCTGTGAGATTCACTGAGTTTTTTCAATTAAACCACATTAACTAACAGAACATTTGTTTGCCCCATATTAAAGCAAAGATGATTCTCTGTTTAACACCCCAGTCAATAAATTATGTATATTAAAAAAATAAAAACAACTTGCCATGTTCTTTAGGTGAAA
>NW_013953585.1:11708-14071 GCF_001266775.1 Austrofundulus limnaeus
AGCACCAAGCAGCAACCCTAGGTTCTCCCCTGAGAACCAGACCAATAATTATATGTGCAACCCTGATTATATACTGTATATTATAATAGGGGGTGGAGTGGTTAAGGGAGTCCTCCTGGAACCGGAAGGTCGCCGGTTCGATCCCCCATTCAGCCGTTTTAGTCGTTGTGTCCTTAGGCAAGATGCCCTACTGGTGGTGGTCAGAGGGGTCTGGTGGCACCAGTGCATGGCAGCCCGGCCTCTGTCAGCGTGCCCCAGGGCAGCTGTAGCTGTAGCTTACTGCTATCAGTGTGTGAATGTGTGTGTGCATGAGTGAATGTCTGAAGTGTAAAGCAGCTTGGGGGTAATTATTTTATATTTGGCAACATTTAAATGGAAATAAATGTAACTATGCATCATCAAATAGACAAAAACATACAAAATGTATTTTTTTAACTGAATTAAAAAATAGTTTTGCCAATGTAGAAATCGTAACATGTCTAGAAAGCAATATGAGGTAATTTTATGGTCTCTTGTTATATAACTTCATAGATCTGAAAATATTTCCAGTTTCCTCAACGCGTTTCAAAAGTCAAACAGTATTTGTGAGTTTGTCCAATAAGATTTAAATTACCATTAGGTGTAAACATAGGCTGGACATTTATTGACTTGAAACAGTAAAATAGAAAGATACAATAAAAATCAAAGTGAATACTCTCAAATTGTTCCTGGTTTTCTTTGAAACTAGACCTGATGTGGCAATGAATAACTCCTTCAGTACTTCCGTCGCAGCAGCTCGTGTAGCATTAGGCCTTCATATGAAACCTACTTCCAAGCTGCAACAATACTGYCATTAGAACTAGCACACTCTTTTCTTTTTGCACGTTTAGCTTTGTCTCCTACCTTAAATGTTGCAAGTAATGAGAAAACATAAGACAGCACAAGTGAAAATAGTCCTCATTAAAACCAAAAAATGAGCTGTGTGATGAAGGAATAATAAAACAAGTGTTTTGAAAAGGAAGCAGTGAAAGCAGGTGAAAACAGCCACATGCTTGTTGTTCTAAAATATTTTTTTAACCAAAAAGGTACTGTGCATGTGAATACTTACTGAATTTAAGGCAGATGGCAGCAACAGAAATGTCTGAGAGTATACAATATATCTTTCAAATCTGACCAAATGTTGTGAGGGACAAAGAATTAACGTCTTGCCTCCACACAAACTTGTCGTCTGTTGAGTCAAATGACACAAAGTATGAGTAACGCAGCACTTGGCCTTGGTGCTACTTGAGAGTGGGAGCTGTATTTTGCACTGTGTGTGTTTTTGCTGCATGTGGGCAGCAGTCAATGAAAAGGAAAAAGTAAAGCCTTTTTTTCTTGGCATGAGTAAATGGGTATCATTCGAATAGAAGAGAAGGTACGGGAAGTCCACGGAGGTGACAATGGTGGAGAAAATAGAGCTTGAGTAACTTGTACTTGTAATTAAACTCTGAGCCAAAGCGTTGTCAGAGGTTGGCCCTGTTCAGGAAAGGACGCTGCTCTCTGTTTGATCTGCACTTCCCCAAAGTCTGAGGTAGAAGCAGACAACAATCCATGTTTCAAAAAGGTTTATTTAACTAAGGTAGACGGGCGAGGCAGCTCAAAATCCTCACAAGAACCACGAGGAACACAAGGACAACCACAATGGCTGGAGGTGACAGCATAATGATCGGACGAGACACTGAGTATAAGGAGAAACTAATGAGGACAAATGAGAAACACCTGGAGGAAACAGGTGAGCGTGGGTGGGGCTGCAGGACAGAGAAACACAGGGAAACACTGAAACACTAGAAAAAACACAGAAATATAGACACAGGCCATGACAATATTCTTTAAACAGAGTCAGTGTGTCTTATCAATATGAGGCCTCTCTAATGTAAACAAAAATGGTTCATGTAAAAGATACCGCTTCCAGGGGGTGACCAGGAAGTCCGATGTACATGTAACTTTAAGAGATTGATTCATCATTAATCATTGGGCAGTCTCTCTCTTTTAGATCAGCCTGGGACAGACACTGGGCTCCTGAGAGGGATCATTACTGTTTTGCTGTTCTGATAAGKACCAAGCTCTTTTTCATTCTCACAGAGCTTCTGCTGGTTGGCCCACAGCCTTATGGGGTCAGATTTTTAGAAGAGAATCAACTGGTTTTCTGCAACCTTATTCCAACTTCCAGCGTTAATGTCTACTTGGTGATGGGAGCGCAGGGGCTGATTTGTGAAAATGAATTTTCCCTTGCGGGCAATAAAGTCTGCCTGTCGCGGCGGCAACCCTCGAACCCGTTGGTGGACACCTTCGGTGAGGGATGCTGTCAAGCTGAAGAAGGAGTCCTATCGGGCCTTTCTGGCCTA
>NW_013953585.1:14171-19383 GCF_001266775.1 Austrofundulus limnaeus
GCCTTATGGGGTCAGATTTTTAGAAGAGAATCAACTGGTTTTCTGCAACCTTATTCCAACTTCCAGCGTTAATGTCTACTTGGTGATGGGAGCGCAGGGGCTGATTTGTGAAAATGAATTTTCCCTTGCGGGCAATAAAGTCTAAAGTCATATCCCTACGTGATGATGTAATTCATTCAAATCAATTGGATTTTGAATGACAAACAGATTGTCTAAATTTGGATCCCTTCAAAGAGCCAGTTWTCTTATCTCTACATGTCAGAGATCCTTTTATTTTTTTTTATAAGAAATGTGTTGTTAAAATTTTACTGACAGTAGATAYCAGTCAGAGGGATTCTCATGCTGTGTTCAAAATATTCACTCTTTTATTCCATCATGGTCAATTTTAATAGGAGATAAAACATGATTTTTTTGAGGTGTTTTTTACATTTAGAAACTTACTTAAACACAGCGTACTATAAAATTATACACCAAATTCTTGCAGTCAGGTGTTGCATTGATAAACGCTAACCAAAAACATTGGAAAAGGTTGCACTGTGTTGTTTACATGAACCTTGTGTGTGAACACTTTAACACATCCAAGATAGTGGGATCAACATGATTCATCATGCACAATTTAGTGGACTCTCAGCTTTAAAAGCAGTGAGGCATTTTTAACTGCTGCTTCCGCTTCCCATGCAATAGTTAAGACCTTCGTCTAGAGTGAAGAATTCCTTCATAGCTTTGAGATAATCATTAGAAATGAACTGATTCTTTTTTAGTTCATTATTCATGACGCCAGAACTACACAGCACAGCTAAAGCTTTGAGTCTGGTGACATATTAGCTTATGGTCTCATTGACATGTTGAACACATTGTCTGTCATTGCCTGTATGCACACCAACACTTTACCTTTGAGTATTAATAATAATAAAGCATTAGTCTTATATAGCYCTTTTATAGCCACTAAAAGATGCTTTGCATTATTCATTCATGCACACATTCACACATTAATGATGGTTAGCTACATTGTAGCGACAGCTGCCCTGGACAGACTGAGAGTAATTGTTTTAACAATTACTTTGGTAACAAAATATCTTTCAAGAAAATGCCAATCAAATAAAAAATGTTAGAGTACCACTGGGTTAAAGTGCAGAGCATAAATGTTGTTATTGTATGGGCACACACAATAACTAAACACAAGATATTTTTAAATAAAAAGCAGACATTTTGTTGTTGAACTTATAGTGAAGGGCAATCAACAAAAAGARGTGTATTTTTGTGTAAAATTTCTGACATTAAAAAACTTAATAAAATGAGTGTTACTAATTAAAACGGTTACCGTATTTATGAGTGTATAATGCAAAAAAAATTTAACCCTGGAATTCATTCATAAAATTTTATAGTAACATACATGAGAGTAAATTCGGACCAATTTTTGCTAATYCACTACCACATTAAATTACAATTTTTAACTGAAATACAACTGAAATATTGTGTCTCAGGAGATGACCATATTGAAGTCTGTATGAAATTAGGCATAGCATTTTTCACCTGGATTAGATTTTTTATGTTATGGATTATACTTTACATTACATTATACTGTACATGCACAGATACTTCAAACTCCAGTCATGTCAGCCACTTGGGTCTTTTCTCTCTGTCCCTCTCTCTCTCTGTTCCTATRAGTCACATTTTCCAAATACTATCATTTTTTCAAAGCTTCAACACAGATACTTCAGTGAGGGCTCAAATGATAGATAACCCCCCCCCCCCCCAAAAAAAAAAAAAATCATTTTCTACCATCCGTAGTAGTTCACAGCATGACAGAGCTTCTCACCCTATCTCTAAGGAAGAGCCCAGACATCCTGCAGAGAAAATTAATTTTTCGGGGTTTGTGTCCTTGATCTTGTTTTTTCGGTCACTACCCAAAGCTTTTGACCATAGGTGAGGGTAGGAACGTAGATCGACTGGTAAATGGTTCACCTTGCTTCACCACGACAGATCGGTACAGCACCCACATCACTGCAGACACAGCACTAATCTGCCTATCAATCTCCCACTCCATTCTTCTCTCATTTGTGAACAAGACCCCAAGATTCTTAAACTCCTTCACTTGCGGCAGGATCTCTTCTGCAACCTGGAGAAGGCACTCTACCCTTTTKTGGCAAAAGACCATGGTCTCAGATTTGGAGGCACTGATCCTTATCTGCTTTACACTCAGCTACGAACTGCTCCATTGAAAGCTAGAGATTACGATCTGATGAAGTCAATAGGACCACATCATCTGCAAAAAGCAGAGATGTTATCCTAAGGTCACCAAAATGGATCCCCTCAACACCTTGGCTGCAACTAGAAATTATGTCCATAAAAGTTATGACAGAATCTGTGACAAAGGGCAATCTTAGCGGAGTCCATCACTGGAAATGAGCCCGACTTACTGCTGGCAGTGCTGACCGAGCTCTGTCACCGGTTGTACAGGGACCTAACTGCCCATATTAATGSGCCTGGTACCACCCACAGGACTCRCAGAGTGACATGGTCGAACGCCCATTCCAAGTCCACAAAACACATGTAGACTGGTTGAGCAAACTCCCATGCACCCTCCTGGACCCTGCTGTGAGGGTATAGAGTTGGTCCAGTGTTCCATTAGCAGGACGAAAACCACACTGCTCTTCCTGAATTCGAGACTCGACTATCCCATGGACCCTCCTCTGCAGGACCCTTGAGTAGACCTTACCAGGGAGGCTCAGAAGTGTGATTCCCTTGTAGTTGGAACACATTCTGCAGTCCCCATTATTAAACAGAGGGACCACCACCCCGGTCTGCCAATCTAGGAGAACTGTCCCTGATGTCCACGCAATATTGTAAAGTCGCATCAACAAATACAACCCCACAACTTCKAGAGCCTTAAGGAAATTAGGGCGAATGTCATCCAAACCCGGTGCCTTGCCACTGAGGAGCTTTTTAACCACCTCTGTGAGTTTAGCACCAGAGATTGGAGAGCCCCACCCAGGGTCCCAGGCTCTGCTTCCTCATTGGAAGACATGCTGGTGGGATTGAGGAGGTCTTTGAATTATTCTGCTCACCGACCTACAATTTCTCTGCATGCATCTCATGCTAATTCTGACAAAACTGCCAAGCTAACGGCTAGCCTGAGCAGGGCCAATTCCCAAATGGCATTCTACCATTTAAACATCAGTTTAAAAAAAGGTATTGTAGTTTGTGTGAGTGCTATTTCATGAACRATTAAATTGTTTGTCTTTATAAAATGCCTACCAGAAGAGCCTCAGGTTGAAGCTGAAGGGCTACAGACACTTGCTGCTGCCAACTGTGTTTTCAAAAAAATTACTAATTACTAGTAAATAGCTAATGCAAAACTACTGATATAAAGCTTTATAAAACATCTTTGACATAAACAGTAATAAAATTTTGAGAGAAGATATTTGAAGACAGCAGCAGTCCACTTGGTTGTACTCAAAATAGCCATTAGCTCTCTATTTCTTTAAATCAATGTCYACCAAAGAGTTTCCTATTTCAGATAAGATGCAAATAGGTAATAATATTTTAGCAGAATCAAATTTTACTTTTGAAATACTTGTGCAATTTTCGCAATTTTATTTCAAGAATTAATAAAATCCAAACTACAAGTCTATGCCTTACATTTAAAATGCTATTCTGACCTACAGTAAACATACAGTATATAGACATCAAGAAAAACTGATTCCAGGATTTTCATCCTCATGACCTAATCAACCTGCAAATTCATCCTTGTGCAATTATGTTGACTTTCAGCCATATTTAATTTAATGAAGGCACAAAAGCCCTCTGCCGATCACTGTAGACTAACCACAAATACACAATTATTTTTGTTCAAACTGGCCAAATTTGACAGTCGGATACATTTTCAGATGTCTCAACTCGCCGTAAAATCTCAGCTCACAGTTTTTCTTTATTTTTCCCTCCTTTGAGCCTTTCAAGGTTCCTTTGTTTCTTTGTTCYTTTGTTTTGATTCCCTCAGTGGCTTCTCATCAACTGTGTGCAGCATTCTTTATCAGCACCACTCAGACTTTTTTCACAGCAGGTGCCTCGTATTCAGCCTCTTTAACAAGCTTCATCTGCCGGGATGTGAAAACCAGGAGTGAATGGATCAATAATGAGCGTATCAATGCAAATAAAGTCTTGCTTTATCATCGACAGCAGCATTAAGGTAAACAGCAGATAATTGAGCTATTTTGTGTTTTAACCAGTTATGCAACATTTTTGTCAGAAAAAATGACAGCATTTTCAGTCTCTCTGGTTCCCTCCAATCAAATTTATTGTTTATACATCCTGTTTATATAGTTTAATGTACCAAGGTACACCAAAATTAAATGGATAAATGTAATGTTATATATGTGTTTTGTTTACTTTTATATATGAACATATTTATAAGTTGGTTTTATTTTTATTTTACATTGTGATAGCAAAATGTCCTCAGTGTATTTTGTTGAAATGACTGCAGAGCTCAGCTGAAATAAATGAACACTCTTTAGACCAGTGGTTCCCGACCTTTTTAGACTTGTGTACCCACTGAGCCATTTTGTCATACCACCAGTACACCCTCTGTCAAACTGATTCTTCAAAACTATAATGTCCAACATCTGATTATTAAATGAAAATGATTTATTTAAACCCCTAGAACTTTAATTCTCAGGCATTTTATTCTTTTCAAATTAAACATAAAGAAACATTTGTTGCCTTGAAAATGAATAAGTAATTAAATAAATAAACCAGGTAATGGCAGGTGCAGGAATCAGCAGCGTCCAAAACATTGTGTTGTCCAAAATAAATACCCCAAATGAGCAAATTCCGTGAGATTCTGCATTTTATACAGGATTCCATTTTATGTCAGTTTCGTGATTCTGTTGGCATTTTCCGTATTGTGGAAATCATAGGGTGCTACATATCTCATTCCTATTTTTATTTATTTTTTTACACACCTGGGAAATTTTTCCACGTATATCCCTGTAATATGTGTGCATACCCCAATGGGTACACGTACCCCTCGTTGGGAATCACTGAGTTACATTATTAGCTAGAGTTCTGGTCAGATCACTAAGTGAGGATAAAATCTCCTTAATTGTGAAAGGAGGCATTTTCTCTTCTGTGGGCACATTCATAACACAGTTTTCTGACATTTTTTTACACGTTCTAAAGCTTATACACATTATAAGATTATACTGTATTCCAT
>NW_013953585.1:20578-22583 GCF_001266775.1 Austrofundulus limnaeus
CAACTGGACTTGTGTTTTGGAGCTGTAAACACATGGAGCTACAGATTTAAACAGTGAGACTTGAGGTTAGTGTCTTATCGATCCTTCACCTCCTCCTGATGAAAAAGTCAGATGAATGTGACATGAGCATTCACACTGCAGTCACTTTGAAAACATCAGATATATATCCGATTTAAAACCACATACTGAAACGGCCTGGGTCAGATTTGAAAAAATCAGATTTGTCTCGTTCAGACTGTCGTAAAAAAATCGGATATGAGTCGGATTTGCCTGCAGTGTGAACATAGCCTATGCTAATCTCCTCTCGCGTGCACGAGCAGCTGGATAGAACAGGTGGAATTTACGCAGCTCATTTACACACTTTTCCTGAAGATAGAAAAGTTTGTTGAATCTGACGTGACATGTTCATACGAACCCTTCGTACGAACAAAAGTAAGAGAAATTTAGGATAAGAATARGAACARGTTCTTACATGAGGCCCAWTGCTTCAGCTCTCTAATTTATAAACAGTTTAAAATGTCTGAAATCCTGCATGCTTTCTGACCAAATCCCTACCATAAACATGGTAAAATGACCAACAAGTAGAGAGCTTGCGATCCTCAGCAACTGTTTAATTACCACCAAGAATGATGATGATGATAAACTTTATTAATTTCATAAAACATAAAAAAGCAATTTATATGTACAATAAAAAGACACACAAATAAAATGAAATGAAAGGTGGCAGAGAGAAGAAAATAATCTTATAATACCTGCCCCTTTTTTACAAATACAAATTCGGCGGGGATGCCGCGATTGCGTAACTTTTGACGCAAACCCCCTTGCCCCCTGTGCGTCGCGTCAACTATAACCTAAGCTTAAGGCTGTGAAATGTCAATGATGAGACTCAACAGAGCAACATATGCAATATCTGACTCATGTTGACTCTGAAGAATGTTCCATGGGTTGACATGGTGCTTTATAAATAGTTCATTGTGCTAATGTGTTTACCTTTATGTTGAGTTAGTGCTTTAGGGCTAGTGCAACAATTTTTTAGATTAGTGCTGCCCACCACTGATGTGAGAGTTCATGCCTCCCTACGCTTCGAAGTAGAAAAGAGGGTGATACTAAGAAAACAAACAAGCAGGTAATTATTTACTTAGAATTAAATCTATCTACCTCATTTTAATTTATCATGTGATTATTTGTTTTATTGCCTAATGCATCACTGTTGAAAAACATTCTCATGATCATCAAGTGGCCGTTGCAAGTGTCAAAAATGTGCAAATGCTATGCAATGTGTGCATATTTACAGCAAATTAGAAACTAAAGCCGGATTTACACCGAAAAGCATTTTGAGCAGTAGGAACAGTCAGTTTACATGCAAAGTCTAAACCTTACCTGGAGCTGGTGTATTTGTGTGTCTTTGCAGAAGTGTCAATTTAGTTTGATTTCAATTGATAATTTGTGTATTTTCTCACATTTTTGTGTTTTCAAATCACCAACACTCACAAAGTGAGATATGAGGTTTTGATCATGGTCCCACTCAGATTGGCCATTAGTTCATCAATCTGATCATAATTAGGGCTTATCTCTTCAAACATAAGTCACTTATGTTTGTTTGTTTATCTCTAAAAGTTAAGATATTACTTTGTGTAGCCTTTCCACAGAGCCCTGTTTCCAAAGATCTGAACTATCTTTTGGTATTTATGTTTTTTTTTTTTTTTTGCATCCTGGATGATGTATTTTTTTCTCGAGTATGGAAACCAGTTGGACATTGTGTGTGTGTGTGTGTGTGTGCATGCGTGCGTGCATGTGCGTGCGTGCGTGTGAAAGAGAGAGAGAGAAAGTTTTTTAGAATGTTTGATGTTTGCATTTTTGTGTCCACTGATCTGTGTCTGTGCATGTGTGTGTAGTACAGGAATAAAGCAACCCATTGATAAGAACAAGTTCTTCTTGTTAACATATCAGGAGAGCTGGACCTGAGCCAATGTCCAAGTCCCAGGGACGTCCTTCGGCACAATCC
>NW_013953585.1:22793-28788 GCF_001266775.1 Austrofundulus limnaeus
TGTGTGTGTGTGTGTGTGTGTGTGTGTGTGTGTGTGTGTGAAAGAGAGAGAGAGAAAGTTTTTTAGAATGTTTGATGTTTGCATTTTTGTGTCCACTGATCTGTGTCTGTGCATGTGTGTGTAGTACAGGAATAAAGCAACCCATTGATAAGAACAAGTTCTTCTTGTTAACATATCAGGAGAGCTGGACCTGAGCCAATGTCCAAGTCCCAGGGACGTCCTTCGGCACAATCCCTGCTATGACATGGCAGTTACTATTCTGGAAGCCACACTAAAATACACACACACATACAGAGGGCAACCAGGGAACACAACGTATTAACACTCTTTGTCCAAGAGATACAATGGAGAGGCAATGTTTCATTTCACATTTTTTTTCGTGGACCCCTGCTCGTCAGTCATTTAAAAAGCGTCCTTGTGGAATCTCTGGATTCTGACAATGTCTCTGATGAGTTTTCGTGACACTCCCTGAATGCAACGGACACTCCAGGTAGAGCAAACAGTCATGAGAAGTGCCTGCTGGCTCTCAGACTGACACAACAGACTGAAATAACAGCACAGGGAAATTTGACCAATCCCTTGGTCCTTGTTTCTTTGTTTATGTACATGTGCCTACTGTTTCCCCACCTTACAGGCACCCAAGAGCTGTTTTTTTTTAATCACATAGGTAATCGCCACCCCTGGTGGTTACGTGGAGATTTGAGATCCAGTTGGATTTGGTGGGACCCACCTGGTTGTCAAATAAGTGCCTGGATGAAGGTCATAGCWGAACAAAGAGTTTCAGTGTTGGGAATTCGAACTTGCCCAGCCCCACTGGTGCAGCGTGTCCATGTTGTCGAGTCTGTTGTGAAGTGTCACCCTTATGCATGAGTCTGTAATTTACCGGTACGTTTTCTTTTTATATCTGATTGTTACATCTGACAAGTTTAAAAGGTGCWGACTCAGCTTGCTTGGGGAGCAAGAGACCCCAGAAAAGAGATGATGGTCCATGTTGTGGGTTCTATTCTCCATCCTCGCTCCCACTCCTGACTATTGTAGATGCCTGGTGTGGCACCTGTCAATTTATTGTTGTGTTATTATGGGACCTGGGAGCTACCCGCTGTCCCGGTTTTTGGTTGCAGGGCTCAGATCCTGGACGATAGTGCCCATACAGAGGAATCTGGCTATGAATAGGCAACTAAATGATGAAAATTTTGGCATTTATTGATCAACGTTTCAAAGATTAGTATCTGCAACATAATCATTATTACAAGTGTTTTGTTTAGGATAAACAAAACACTGGTTTGTGATTGTTTGTTTATTAAATTATTACATCATAGTTTCTAAAAAGAGCAACCACCACATTTTGTAATAATCGCTACATGTAATAATGTTACATAATGTGGCTGAGAGTATTACAAAATGCATTGAAGACTTATTACATTTTGCATCAGTTATTACATATGCGGTTTTAGTGCAGTTTTATTACATTTGAAGCCTGATTTTATTACATTATTACATATTGCAGTATTAAGGGCTCGACACACYGGCAGCGACAAACTACAGCGATTAGCGGCTGTCATCGCAGCCAGGGTGAAACCCGACACACGGGACGCGATAGCGACAGCAGCGTTGCGAATCGTGCTCTCAGATCGCTTGTCTTCATGAAATTTGATTGGTTTTTGACTCTGAAGGGGGTGTGCATTACGGATGTGTAAACTAAAGAAATCTTGCGATGCTAATGATATTGAAAAACAAACACACATCAAGATACAYTTTTATGAGGAAAAACTTACCATAAACRTCACCCTGGTGCCAATAAATTCCCACAAAGCTTTTTAGTAATCACTTGGTGAAAGTGTTAGCTAACTGCAGTGTGTAGCATACTCTCCTCTCATTGGTCAGTCAATGAAACCCTCGCTGATTGGTTGTACGCTAAGCGACAGCYACAAAAGTTGAACATTTTTCAACTTTCATATGTCGCGTCGCAAGCTCGCGTGTGCACGTCTACGTGTACGAGCGCGAAATTTCACATGCACTACTTTCGCTGGTCGCTTGGCTGGAGGTGGGCAAGCGATAGTTGCCTCACCGCACAGGCTCCATTGGAAATGAATGGAGAGCGAGCAACGTCGCCTCCCGTGTGTCAAGCCCTTTAGTACATAGGGTGGTGTTACAGCCTCCAAATCAGCCAGCAACTGGTTGTTGAATTGGAGACCTGTGGCCTCCAACTGTCTTGGAAAAGCCAGCAACTCCCAGACCTCACAATACAAACCAAGTGGCAGGTGCAATGACAGGCATCTACAATAGACAGGAGTGGGAGTGAGGCTGGAGAGTAGAACCTACAACATGGACCACTGTCTCTTCCTCTGGCCTCCCTCGCTCCAGGAGCAAACCGAMTCTGCACCTTTCAAATTTGTGTCAGCCAATCAGCTGTAATAAGAAAACACACCTGCTAATTAAAGACCTATTCATATGGATGACACAGGGACACATCACACTCGTCWATGCATTTCTTGATGGAGGGAGCCATCCTTGAACATTTGTGTGGCACTTCATAATTCATCACATTAGAGGTTTGAAGCAGCAGCTCGCCCATGACAAATGCATGTGGACAGCACATGCAGGGAGGCGAAACGCGCCGTTTAGTGTCATACAGCAGTGTTGTTTTAAATAAAAAACAGGCGCTTTCTGATGGGAGGCAACCGAACATTAAAACGCACTCAAAGAACTGCGTCGTTAACATCTGTTTCCGTCTACAGATCAGGGAAAAGTGAGGGCGTCTGGGGCCGTCCACGACCACAATGACAGACAAGTGTTTGAGTTACTGCATCTAAATTTACCACATCATAGTCCTCATGCTGGCAGCATTTGAACCAAGGTCGCACAGAACATTTAAGTGAACTGATTTACTCACTTTGCCAACCTCGACACTAACGTGGAAATCTGACAAAACAAGCTTTTGAACACAAGTGGGGATTTTTTTTATTTCTTTTTCTTTTATTTTCTAGATTGTTTTCACATCACAGCCGTGTCACCACTTATGCATGTTTTCTGTTACTGGTTGGGTTTAAAAGATGTACTGCTTGACACAAAGTGACAAATCATACAGGTTTTCATACAAAGAAATGAGAGCATTGGGGGAGGGGAGGTGTTAGATCTTACAGATAGAYCTGTCCCCCATGGGCAAACCATGTYACATTTATAGCAAACCTGAAACATCAACCACTTAAATTTCTAACCATGCAATCAGGGTCTCTGCCAAGTTAGGAAAGGCACCCTGATGAGCCTGACAATAGTGGGGGGGACCTCCGAAGCGCTGCGGCTTTGTGGAAGTCTGTGTTCTCATTAGCCATCAGACCTCTTGAATCACGACTAAATATTTCCCCAGACTGTAAACTCCTCTGTTGTGGCACATTCTGAAATCAAATCTGACAGGAAACTGTCAAWCTAACCACACAAATATTTCAGAGATCACATTTTATGTTCCTCGAATGTTTTTTCCCCCAATAAGCTGCCTTCTGTCGTGTAAAATCTTCTTGAAAAATTATATGTGGCTTCCTGTTTTCTCTCCTGTTGTCTACAAAGATGCCTCGCAATCAGCGAAAGCAAAAAGCGAACGCCTTKTCTGATAATAACGGCTATCGGAAATACCTCACAATTACAATAAAGTCAACAATTTCCCCCCTGGGAGACCAATGGTAATGATTCAGAACTTGCCAATAACAACCATGAATTCAATCTTTTCTCAGCATCAGTAATTWGGTGTTAGCAGACCCAGAAATATACAACAAAAATAATCTACCAGCTAGTAATTAGGTGCTGAATACAACACAAACTAATAAAAAACAAATAGTTGTGCTGACTGCAGCTATTTCCTTGGTAAATTTACACTCAGTTGTCCAATTTGCTACCATTGAAAAATTGCTGCTTGTCTGAAATCCCCCAATTCATGTATGTTTTTTTAACCAAGGATTAACCAAGGATCATTAAGATGATGCAGAAGGCATTTTTTGTCGCTAAGAATAAGGCCAAAACAAAAATATGAATGCCATATATTTTTAATTGAAAACACAACAGTTACGAAATTTGCTAATATTGTGTGTAAAGAACTATCACAACATTATGACTGAACACACTGCCATGAAGAGACGCCTACAAGTGTTCAAAAACATCAACAACGTTATATTGCATAACAATGAAAATGTTATTAAAGCATTAAAAAAACAGAATTAACAACTTTTGTGCAAGTCAAATGAATCCTTGTCAGTGCAAACTTGTTAAATACTTAGGATTAATAACATCAAGTTGTTATAAATTGATTGAAAGGTAGAGCATTGACTTGCAACTAGTTTTTTGAGGTGAATTTCGTCTGACACACAAACTACACATAAAACTTGGTCCATTATTTACGTTACAGTATTTAGACGTTCTGTTTAGTGGCTCTCCATGAGCTTTTAAACTTCTGGTTGTGAAAAAAATAAAGCATGTTAAAGTAACAACAAAAAGTCAGAGATGAGGTCTTGTTTTCAAAAACTAAGCCCCAAAATCCCACCTCAATCCTCGCACATACAGCTTCAGCAGCTAAAGATTAAAAGTCTCATGTTTTCTGGAACATTTACCCCCCCACCCCACCATCATCACACACATGTGACAACAGACCTCCTCYCAACACAATATTCCAGTTATAGTCCTATACAAGAAAATATTTATATTTATTGTGGTAGAAAAGAATTGGTCAGAATTTTCTCTCTAAATAATACAGTTCCCCAACATTATGGATGATTTTCGGGSTTAAATTTTATATATGCATAAATYCAGTGAGCTTTTAGTGCTTTTGTTTTTTTAGATGTTCGTAGTTTTTTTAAGCAATTCAGATGAGTGGAGTAGAGCGCTGTGCTTCACTTCTCTGTCTTTCTCCTTTATTTTTTCTTCAACAGGGTGAACTTAGACTATAATCTGTAGATAAACACAACCTTAGATTGTGCATTCTTGTTTAGCTTTCTCTGTGCTGTATGTAAAGATGGTTCTCAAGTGACGGAACAARCTGCGGATCACGTGATCAAATTGCAACATTTGTGAGGGCAAATGCGGAAGGCGGTATAGCCCAAAAATATATATAATGCCATGGAGAAAATTTGCTTTGGAGTTGTTTGCAAAACTGCGCTGCTTGAGGGGCAGTGAAACACTTGTTTATTTTTTTTTTGTTTTGTTTTTTTTTAATCCCGAAAGTCATTAAAACCAAGGAGAAGCACAGTAAAACACAAAAGTCTTGGTATTGTGCAGTATGTACCCGCTTGGAGAATGTAAGATATAGTTAACTAGAAGCAATCGGAGAACGCAAACCTCCACCAAGCCAAGGCCGTATGTTTGTGTGTGTGTGTTTGTTTTGTGTGTGATTTATTACATTTTTAATCARGTAAAGTCAAGTGCTTTACAATGACTAAATGACTAAACACGTAATAAATTACATGCAACAGAAGGAGTGGAACAGCATCAGCAAAAAGAAAACATTTAGCCATGAAAAATTAGAATAAACATAATTGTTTAAGACAACCTTAGCGTTATGTATTGGATAACAGACCTGAACGGAACAGGGGGTGGTGAGTTAGCTAGCTTACCTTTCTGATACAGGTGGGGGGAAAAAAACTCCAAAAACGTAAACACAAAATTGTTAGGACGCGCAGGCCGATGTATTATGAAAATCATCTGTTGTTACATTAAAGTAACTTCAAACAGTAAGTTTTTTTGATTTAAAAACAATTRGGTCTGAAGTTTTATTTCCATGTGCCTTCGTGTGATTGGTCTTCTACACCGCTTCAGGCAATCCCATTGGATATCTACAGTTGGGGGTTTGACCCGTCTACGAATGATCCGATGTGATTGGAAGTCGAAGGTCAGCTTCCTTGAAGCTGATTGGCTGTTCTTGGGTCTGGATCATGATCCGGATCATCACCAAGTGGTGTGTTCCTTTGGCCAACATCCACTTGTGGCGAAAATTTCATGAAATTCTGGCCAT
>NW_013953585.1:29556-33009 GCF_001266775.1 Austrofundulus limnaeus
GTTCGATACAAGTGTGTATTGAACCTAAAGCACTGTTCGATACGATTTGATATGGGTACATGTATTGTTGCACCTCTAATAGATTAGTATAGGCTTATTAAAAGTGCACCACAGAAACCCAACCCGAACGTAGGCAGGCARTGTAGTATAGTACAGGCATTGCACTATGGAGCATAGGTACTGTTCTTTAGACATCTCTATGTTTCCCAGTACCTACATGTTCCCTGGTAAACTACCAGGAAACAGTATCTATATGTTCCTTGATACAACGCCTCCACTGAAATTTGCTATTTCTTAATTTGTTTTAAAATACATTTGAAGAGCCAAGCATCTTTCATGACCTTTATTATTAACCTGGGGACAATATAGTTGCCCTCTATTCAATGATGTCCAAGTGACATTTCTCAACACTGTTCTCCTGAAAAAAAAAAAAAAAATTTTTTTTTTACAATAATACAATTTTATGAGTACACTTCGTCCTAATTAAATGTGGGTTCCTCTAGCAGCTCTTAGTCTAGTCTTTATTCTTTTTTTTTTTTGATATTGTTTTTTTTTTTACTTTTTGTTTAAAAGAAAATTAAAATGAATGAGAAAAAACATTTTTTCAAAGCTAAAAACTTCTGTTTAACAAAAAAATACTGGTTCCTCAGTCAAAGAACCTAGAATTAATAAGAATACACTATGGATCATATTATTTTACATTTGCTCATTTTTAGATCCATAATGTTGTAAATACATGAAAAAAACATATACACAGTATGTACTGTATATACGTAGTTATTGTAAAGGAGCACATGAAAGACAACTAAAACTGTCCTGGAGCAACCCAAGATCACAAAGCCATTGATTCTTGGTGGGTTAATTCCACATATGTCAAAGCTTTTTAAAACAAATAAATCCTGTCTGCACTGCTTTGTCTGCGTCTGACGTTTATGTGATGACCATGCTGTGTTGACATGACAATGCAATTGGGCAGACCAGCAGGACTCTGTTGTTAATGTCACTTTGGTCAACTCTTTCCTATTACTTCCCCCCATGAATCTTGCCAAGAAACACTGTTAGCTCCCATTCACACACCCCCACCCCTGCACTGTTAMTCTGGGCAGTGGGTCCTTATAAATAATAAAGACCAACGCTGTGACGCATTTATCTTAATGCGCGGTGGCATTAGGGACAGGTGCTGGCTCATTCCTACCTTTTGTGCGACAGCGCAATTAATCTGCTTTGTGCCAGGTTAAGAACAAAGAGTGGACTGCAGCGAGAGACAAATGAAACACAAAAAAGGGAAAGTCATGAATTTTACAGTGAACTTCAATGGACGAGCACCTGACCTGAGTTATCTTTTACATCGCTCTCTTTTTTATCTTCTATAGAAAGTCCAGAGAGGTGAAGAAGTTTGTTTCTAAGGAAGTCGTTCTAAAAGATCAGTGATGCTCGGAGGGCTGAACCCGAGGGAGAGGAAAGCAGGGGGGTTGATATCAGCCATATGTGTTCATTTACAACAGTACGCTCCAATTAATCTACGCAGGGTGGCAGGCGTCAGGCCCGGGCCCAATGCCACCTGAGCGGGAGAGATGGAGTGATCTCCTGCTCTGTCATGGGTAAGTGATGGAAACAGATTCCTCTGGACTGATTACTCTCACCAGGCTCTCTCCTTCCTTTTACCCTGCATGTCTTCGAGCTATCAGTCGTCACGGGACGTGAAGGTGAGGCTGAACAACTTATTCGCCGGACGTCCCTGAGAGGGGTGGCAGGGGAACGGCCGTTCTCATCTACCTCGACGGACACCCTCGGGATATTTTGTAAAATTGTTCTCAAACGGAGGTGCCGAGTGAAAGCAAGTCACGAGGAGGAGGGGAGGGGGGATGAAACCCACAATGCCAGATGGAAACACAGATTGTTTTAAAAGGCGCTAGGGCCTCAGGAAAACCAGATGGGGCAAAAAAATGCTGTTTAGTGTAATCTCGGGGGCTTTATTTTTTTATTTTTTATATGCTTGTCGTGTCATAGTGAGCACCGCCGCAATGTCTTGTAAATAAAAGGATGAAGCATAATTCTAACGACGCTTGACTGGGAGAGAAGTCTGCATCTCTTCGAGTTTCAGTTGAACTTGAGAGCAATATTCGGAGAAGGAAAGCAAACGAACATGAGCCAGACTTTAATATCGCAGCGCATTAAATTACAGCCGAGCTTGCCAAGGCCAATACTGGGATTGTTACTAGAATAAATAACACGAAAAACTCTGATGATGATGAATTAACTAGAAGGTAAGAAATGCTTATTAGGACACGGGATAAGAATATTAGATTACGACACTTGACATGAAAAGACAAGGCACGACGTCTGCATGGCGGAGGATTAAAGGCAGCYTCTAGCAGCAGAAATATATTTTTAGCCGTATTTGCTCTGAGCTGCTTCACCTGCTTTCTGATGTAATCTTGGGTTTATCCAAATTCCTGTTTCTTGCACCAGGGGGGACTCTCATGCCAAAAGGACCACAGGAGGGCTAAAACCCCAATAGTCCTGCCCCTCTTCACTGCAGTGCCTGCCTTGTGTTTRGGACGCACAGCGAGCTACAACGTTGCTCCGCTTCCGAGGCCGTCAGGCATTTCCACCAGGAACAGAGATAGGCACAGTGTTGTTCCATCTTAAAGTGAAGACACTGTGGTAAAGTGAAGACCAGCCTCATCCCCTGAGTTGTGAGTGAATGGGTGCATTTATTTTGATAACTCAACCTGCCAGAGTAAATTAAACTTGTGATAAAAAATAACGATACCTGTGATTACAATCAAATAAGCCACACCACCAGTTAGGACTCTACTATATGCCCACATGTAGTAATTATCTTTAATTAAAATACAGCAATTAATGCGTGTCTCAGGCCACATGAGTGTAAATTGTTGTGAGACATCTTCCACTCGGCACTAATTTGAGATGGTGCAATAATATGTCAGCTGTCAGAGAAGGGAAACYTTTAGGGGAACGTGTGTTTGGGTGTTCCGGGGTTTAGTTAATTACTCTGAGAGGAAAGCCAAAGATAAACACAGATTGTCATTCTAGCACAGGCAGAGCTTTTAGAACCACTGGAAGGACCCGATCAAATCAGGGCGCCACTTCCCATACAGCAGAGCAGCAGGCGGCAAGCTTTTAGAGTGCAGTTTGGCTCAGGTTAGACATTTTTAAAAAAATTTTTTCACAATTTCTGCTTTCTTTTTTAAGATTACAGAAACCGCTTTACTTCTATTAAGAGACTGTCTTTTTTTTAGATGAGCTTCTGTGGAAAGATTATGCAGAATTATTATCTTTCCTGTTGTAGATAGCTCTTAGAACAGCTTCAGTTTGCATAAACCAAGTCTGATTCTGAACTAATTTACAAAACAATGACAATGCCAAGACTAAGACAAATTGCTTTAGTCCTAGAACAGCTTATAACAGCTCTGATATATATATATA
>NW_013953585.1:34092-35983 GCF_001266775.1 Austrofundulus limnaeus
CCTGAGCCACCAACTGTTTCTGGATGATAAACATTTGTATCAGGTCAACTAAACACAGGCATAGTAACAATTTATCCATTTTAAATACACTAACCTCACTCTTTTGTTACAAATAAGACAAAAAATGTAATTAATTCAGAAAAACTTGTCAGGACCCCACCTTGATGTTTTGGGACCCCACTTTGGGTCCCAAGCCCAACTTTGGGAACCAAAGTGCAGTGGTTCCCAAACTTTTCAGCTTTTGACCCAAAAAATAACAGTAGCAGAGACCTGTGCCCCCAAATATTTTTGGATCATAAACATTTGTACCAGGTCAACAAAACACGGGCATAATAACAATTTATCCATTTTAAGTATACTAACCTGACTCCTTTGTATCAACTAGGTCAAAAATGTAATTAATTCAGAAAATCTTGTCAGGACCCCACCTTGATGTTTTGGGACCCCACTTTGGGTCCCGACCCCAACTTTGGGAAACACTGACCTAAATGATCCACCGCTCTCATAAGCCGGTTGTTAAATTAGCAAGATGGACAGTTTCAAGGAGCAGCTCATCTGATCCTATTGAGCAATGTCTTCTTTCAATCTCTGCGGTTTGCAAGAAAAAATTAGTMTTRCCTCCTCCTCCGACTACACAAGCCTCTTCAAATGTCCAATACATCATTGAGTAAAAATAAATCCTGTATTTGCTTACATGCTTAGCTATGTYTGACATATTCTATACTGTAAGGAGAGGGAAGATGGATAAATTGAGGCTTTATCCCCTCCAACACAATATTTCATTTATATAGCAGAAAATATTATTTATTGTAAATGAATATTATTTCTTATTTATAGTTTATTAAAATTTTATTGTAGTYGTATATTGGCATAAACAAAACTGTGGAAATCCTGTGTAGAATATTACCAAACTTCTTTCGGATGATATAAATATATTTCTGGGACAGTTTTCTGTTTTGTTTGATCACATTGTGACCTGTTAAGGTTGTTTGGGGGTTTCCGCCCCCAGTCAACAGAAGGAGTCTTCAAGTTTTTTTTTTTTTTCAAATAACTTGTTTGTTAAGATTGTCCTGACCTCTGTGATGAAGTSAGTGCTGTTCTTTGTCCAAGATGGGAGGATAACTAATGAGTTGCTCGACAGATAAAGTTCATCTACTTACCGAGTCAAAACAAACCTTTGCCRGAATGTGTCACTGAATGACTGATCTGCAAAGTTCTAGTGGTCATCATAACTCCCTAGTGATGAGTTCTGAATCAGCGTCTAGAACTGTTTGTTCACTGCCTTGCTTTGGCGACTCGTAGATTTTACAATATTGGGTAAAGTTTAGCCTGGCAGGCAGAGGAGAGGGTGGGAGTCCACCCACGCAGAAGCKCTCCTCTCTGCTCAAGTCAGGAGGGGAAATTCAGCCCAGATGTGGCTTCAAACAAAAGAAAAGCTGGAGGGTTTGGAGGTGGATCAGGCCCATCTTTTGCCTGACCCCAGGACCTTCTCTTTCCTGGCATCTGCCTGTTTCCCTTCTCCACTGTTATTTTTTTTTTCTTTCAGCTGATCTTCTGGAAGTGGCTTCCTCYTGGCTTCTTTTACAGCTCCTAAAGGACACTGTATTTTTCCACGAGTCTTTGTGTGTAAAATGATAAGGAAACTGCGAATCAGCCCAGTTTCTTGATGACCCTTGCTCTTTGAACAATCAATCAGAACTTGTATTGTTCTCTATTATTTTTTTCCTCCTTAACTTCCTCTGTTTGGGTCTGTTTGGWTCTTGAACAATGAACTTTTAAATGACGTCCATAAGTCATCCCAATAAACAGAAGACATCATTATTATATTTGTGTTATATTGAGTTTTACCACTTTTGACATAAAAAAATTGTGTAGGTCTTCTGGACGGGTT
>NW_013953585.1:37741-39510 GCF_001266775.1 Austrofundulus limnaeus
AAAAAAATTGTGTAGGTCTTCTGGACGGGTTGGGATTGATGCTTAAGTTTTGTTATGTCGCAAGGCCTCACTAAATCAGAAGTGACTTGATGCCAGCTCTCCGTCTATAAGGGTCCGAATTTTTTCAAACACTGAAGGGACTCACCTAGCAGCTGATGAAAGAATTGTTTAAGCTGGTTGCGAGGAGAATTCGTCCAGAGCTAACCTTCCAAGAGCCACGCCCTTTTTCATTCACCTCTCGAACACTCTCGTTAATTGTGCCTTTCCCCTCTTTAGACATTTGCACTTGTTTCCATCTGGATTAGGATTTAGTAGTCTGGAGGTAGACCTCTAGGACCCTGGTTTTAATGTCATTGGGCTACAGACAACCGATGAGAAGCCTTTGACTTCCAGAACCAGCACCTTTGCTTTTTTAACACCATGTAAGAGTCACATCACAAGAAAACCCAAAGGAATTGAATGTCCACAACTTCTAGGGGCTTTTAGTTGCTCTTTCAATGGATATTGGCAAAGCAGTGCGTAGCATTCAGCGGTTGAGGGGGATTAGGTAACATTTAGAGAAGTCACACCAACTGATGAGAACAATCTGTCCCTAACCAAGCTGCATTAATTTAGCCATAACATTTGGATGAGAACTGTCTGATGAGGACTGGATGTATGATCTTTTATAACTGATGAGCTGAAATGTCCATGGTCTTGTGGTTCCAAATTTAATTCACAAAAAGTTCTTCATGATGTCCACCTGTCTGATTACGTGATAAAATTTTGTGATCCATGACAAAAGTTTCAAATTTAATGCTCAAATCTTCAACTTGCAAGTCTTCCAGAAATCCTCAGTCCTTCAGTCCTGTCCCCCACCCCCTGGCTTGGGGCCAGGGGCCGGGGTGGGGTGGTGTGGTGGGGGCTCTGCCTCGTGTGCCCTCTTCAGATGTCTGCAGTGAATGTCCTCCAAAATCTCTTTTTTTCTCTTTCTTGTTCACCGTTTTAAATACTCAGTCAGGCGAATGAAAGGTATTATTGATGAGAAACTGACATGGAAGCCTCATATAAATTATTTAAGAATAAAATTAGCTAAATCTATTGCATTGCTTTACAATGTAAGGGACTTGTTTAATGACAAAGCTTTGTATATGTTATATAATGCATTAATTGTTCCACACTTAGTCTAGTGTGTTGAGGTATGGAGGAAAGGATGTAAGACTATTACACAATCTGTTTTTGTTTAGTAGAAAAGGGGTATAAGAGTTATCACTCGAAAACATTGCCACTATCCATCTGATATATTATTTTATAAACTGAAATTATTGAAATTCTATGATTTGGTTGATTTTAATATTTTATTTGTTATGTATAAAGCTCACCAAAACACATTACCTTTAAATATRCAGACAAACTTTGCAAAGAGAGAGCTGTTATAACCTAAAGGAAAAGAAATGTTTATGAAACCTAAYTTTAGAACATGTTCGAAAGAACGGTGCACCTCAATCCAAGGAGTGAGATTGTGGAATAATCTGGAAAATGATGTTAAAAGTGCCAAACTAATGTACATGTTTAAGAGAATGATAAAGGCTAGATTGTTTAAAAAAATGAAACAGTTTAATATGTAGCCATTCAATTTGTTGTTCTAGAAAGATTTGGTGTTTTGTTTTGTTAACTGAAGGTTATTATAGTTTGAATTTATACTTGAGAAAAAAGGGGCAGATAAATAAGAGTTTTTTTCTTCTCTCTGCCGCCTTTCATTTCATTTTATTGTATTTTTTATTGTATAT
>NW_013953585.1:43846-45959 GCF_001266775.1 Austrofundulus limnaeus
GGTGCTAAGCATTTTTTATGACTTTCATTAACCCCAGGAGAACATACAGTAGGTACTGGGGAATAAAGGTATGGGTTACTAGATGCTTGAGCCATATAGAAAAAATAGYAGAAACGGCTCTTATTGTTTTGGTATTTACAGCCTAAAGTAAAGTGAAATAGGCTGCTGTGTCATAATTTATATGTCCAATGCTGACACCACTTTTTTTTTAACCGTATCACTGTAGAAAGCATTATTTCAAATTTGTTATTTTTTAACCAAAAGCTTAAGCAAGCACAACAGAAAATCTAAATTTTATCAATTATCCACGTTAGTGTGAACAGGGCTTAAACAGATTCCCCCTTGAGAGTAAATGGACTTCTAACTAGCATACAAATGYGTATGTGAAAACAAGGTTAAGCATTTGTATGCACCTCTCCGGTAATGCAGAAAAACAAGGCAAGTCATTCTAATTCTGGTAAAAATGAGAAGCAACCCCCCGCCCCCCCCCCCACCTCATGGTACAATTCAAGCAGCTGAAAAAAAAGTAAAGTATGCTCTTTATGAACTGTTCATTATTTTAGATTCTGTAGACACAGAGTAAAAAAAAAGTGTGTGTGTGTGTTGGGGTGGGGGGGCGTGATTGTTAATCTAAACAGGCAGTGGAAATTTGTTTCTGTCCTTAGCGAACCCCCCTTCTCGTCCTCTCAGCTCCACTAAGTAAAACATGCCTTACGGTGTCGACTGACTCCTCTGCTCGGCTGTGAAAATGCGCCTCTCTCTTCCYGGAGCCGCGGTGTGTTTTGAACTGCATGTAGATTGATAATCGACGTGGGTGAACGTAATTACATTGCCTCAGAAAACTAATGAATGCATTGATCGCCCACTCTAAACATAATCAGCATATTTTCCTTCAGAGCCAGCGAAGTCTCGGGCCTGATTACATCACAACCTGCAATATTATTGTGGTTTCCCACACATTTGGTTCCCTCGAATATCRTGCCAATACTTGGCGGGGTGGAGTGTGGGTTTAAACACTCGCGTTGTTGGCACCTTTGAAGTGCCGTTCAGTGTCCAGATGTAAATTCATGCAGGGAGGAATGTGATAAGCTAATGATGTCTCCGGGGAYCTGAAGCGAGTACAACCAGGGGAAAAACATACAGTATCTGCATATCTAAGTGGGTCTTTTTTTTTAAACCTCATCTGCCCTCCGTTTGCAGAGCTTTGGGCCTGAACAAGAGCAGATGGACAGAGCAGGCTTTGATGTTCATCGGGGTCACAGCTATCTGCAGTTTTGTCATGCTACATAAGCATGCAGAGTAAACGTGCCACACCAAAACGTTTGGGCAGGGCATGGGGAATTTTTGCTCTGAAAAAATAAATGTTTTTTTTTTCTCTGTTTTGTGCAAAAAGTGTCTTACAAAGAGGAAAGGCGGTTAGATTCAATTATTGTTTGTTTTGAACTAACCCTGTGTTGTTTTTTTTTACTACACTGTTTCGTATGTAACTCCTACTTGTTTCTTTGGCTCAACAACAACGAACAAAATCACATTAACAGGCTGTATAATAACRGCCTCAGTGTATTTGTCTGAGAAGGGTCCCTCCACCCTTGAGGTACCTGTAAATTTGTATTCTCATTTGCGTGCTGGAARGAGACGTTCCGTAATACAGCACGGGCCAAGTGAACTGTCGAAAAACAACCACGTCCATCAAGGGAAAAAATAAAAAATAGGCTGTTTCCTCTTAATACACTCAATCAATAATTCATGACGTGCGGAGAAGCCTGATTTATGGAGGAATTAAATGTTGTGGACTGTGCCTCACAACAACTGTCTGTCTGAGGGACATGGCGGATGAAATGAAACATGAAAGGAGAAGCTGGGAACAACTGAATCCTCTCATGACACAACATCCTACATGGCCAACATCCAGTATGGCCTTCCATACTGCTTGCCATTTTGACCGTGTGTATAAGCCATTTTAGCAAACAAATGGGCTYTATTTGATTATGTGTAATTACATTCTAGATATCTAAAATGAGTTTTGACTAAAAACAACTACATTTTAACTAGGGGTGTAAGAAAATATCGATACATTGAAATATTGCGATATTTCATTTCCCGATACTGTAAC
>NW_013953585.1:46177-47559 GCF_001266775.1 Austrofundulus limnaeus
CCTCTACCTCTTGAGCACCAGAGAGTAAGTGTAGCATTAGCATTGTAAGTAAACATTAGCTTTTCTTTTTTTCATTAAGAGGTTTTTATTTAATAGAATTTTTGGACAAAAAAATCGCAATATATTGCCTTGCTTAGAGTATCGCAATATATCGGGATATATCATATCGTGACCCCTCTGTTATGACATGTATCGTATCGTCAAATTCTTGCCAATACACAGCCCTAATTTTAACTATCCTGAATAGTATTTCAGATATCTGCATTTACATTCTGATTATTGAATTGTAAGAAAAACAACTCAAAATATCTTCAATAGCATTTTGACAGATCCAAATGTTTTTCAAGATATCTCAAATGTCTGGATTCGTCATTTGAAGGGTCACACACCTGTAAATTCAATTCAAGCAGAATTCTGGGTGGMTGCAATGACAGACAGTAAATTATCTGTGTTTAATTCACATTGAGCAGAAGCTGCAGGAATAAAAAATGTTATAAAGATGAGAATTTGAGTTGGACTGACCTGACATTGCAGATCATTGAATAGCAAATGCAAATAAGACTAAAATACCTTAAAAACTTTCTGTCATAATTCTATGTAAAGCTGGTGAAAAAAAGTTCAAGATATCTTTAATTCATTTGGAAATATATAAGAATTTTGACTAATCAAAAATAAGCTCTAAATATCCCTAACTTAATTTTGCCTAGTCATTATTCTGACCCCCGCACGCGAAGTGTGAGCGGGACTCATATTGTTTTCGTGCTGTTTTTTTTTTCCTCCGGAGATTTTTGGTCAACCGTAGCACAAAAAATGGCTGCACCGGTCAACATGAAATTTGCCAGGACTGTAGATGAGTCTGACCTACACTGCGCCAGCCAACAGTTTTGCGATAGACCCCATATTTGAGGAGGAGGCTCCTTTCAAAGTGAAGGTGTCTGGACATGCAAAAATGCTTATAACTCAGAAACTGTTCAACATAGAAGCTTCAGATTTCTTTTGTTGTTTAGCTCTGATGAAGCTCTATCCATCAGGCCCACCATCAGTGCCCCACCCACCTCCGCACTCCCAATTTATCTGAAAATGTGGTGTCTGGACATGCAAAAATACTTATAACTCAAAAACTATTAAACATAGGAGCTTCAGATTTCTTTTGTTGTTTAGCTCTATCCATCAGGCCCACCATCAGTGCACCCCCACTCCCTGCACGGATCCCCAATTTATCTGAAAAAGGGGTATGGGACATGCAAAAATGCTTATAACTCAAAAACTGTTCATCACAGAAGCTTCAGATTTTTTTGCTGTTTAGCTCTGATGAAGCTCTATCCATCAGGCCCACCATCAGTGCACCCCACCCTAGACCCCAAAATGTATCTGAAAAAGGG
>NW_013953585.1:48925-52244 GCF_001266775.1 Austrofundulus limnaeus
GGATAGAGCTTCATCAGAGCTAAACAACAAAGAAAATCTGAAGCTCCTATGTTTAATAGTTTTTGAGAAATAACCCTTTTTGTGAATCCAGACAACACTTTTTCAGATAAATTGGGGGGTGGGGGGTGGGGCACTGGTTGGTGGGCCTGATGGATAGAGCTTCATCAGAGCTAAACAACAAAAGAAATCTGAAGCTCCTATGTTTAATAGTTTTTGAGAAATAACCCTTTTTGTATATCCAGACAACCTTTTTTCAGATAAATTGGGGGTCTGGGGGGATGGGTGCACTGATGGTGGGCCTGATGGATAGAGCTTCATCAGAGCTAAACAACAAAAGAAATCTGAAGCTCCTATGTTGAACAGTTTCTGAGTTATAAGCATTTTTGCATGTCCATACACCCCCACTTTGAAAGGAGCCCCCTCCTCAAATATGGGGTCTGTCGTAAAACTGTTGGCTGATGCAGTGTAGGTTAGACTCATCTACCGCCCTGCCAAATTTCATGTTGACCGGTGCAGCCATATTTGTGCTACAGTTGACCAAAAATCTCCGGATAAAAATAAATAAATAAAACAATATGACTCCATTCGCGTGCGGGGGTCATAAAAAAAGACCCCCACTCAAACCACTACAAATTTGGGATGATCCTACTAGTATGACATTTATTAGGAATAAAGACTTATGAGTTCGGGTGCATTTGTGCGTGCGGGGGTCATTATGTTTACCGCTATGCGGTATCTAGTTAGTTTCAGGAAAGCACTAGTTGGGGCTTGCCATGCAATGGCAAATCCATTACTCTAGTCTTTCTTTATTTCTTTATTCTTCTTCCACCACCTTTAATGCGGCTCAAACCGGAGCATGTTATATCAAAATGATCGTCTTGTAGTGGAGATGTGTGCTATTCAACAACTTTTTGATTCGAATTACTACTGCGGAGAAATTAACAGAAAAACCGACCGCCGCACACGTCCTGCCTTTCGGACATCCGGACCAGCAGAGGGCGCAATCCTCGCTTCATTCTGTAGCGACAGAAGCAGCTATCTCTCTCGTGACTTCTGAGTTTTAATGTGACACGCTACAATCTTCATCAGGTCTGTTCTCAGTTGGGTAAGTTCTGGAATGTTTGCTTTTATCTGAGGTTGAAGCCTTAAAAGTTTGTTTTTATAATTTGCGGACGGTGTGTTGGCTCGGAGTTATACMTGTTGATTAGCCTAGCGCCATCCAWGCGGTTAAAAYGTGTCATATTTCTGAAGAATTGTGCTTTCTTATGTTTCTGCTATATTTGTTTACACTGTAGAGAATGTTACCGCTAATGTGTTACAAGAAGTTTATTTACTATTTATAGCTCGTTTTCCAATGCAATTTGAACAGGATGTAACCCGTTCGGATTTTCAAAACAAGAGCGGAGTATCTAGTTTATTACTAAAAGTTGTACATTAATACTGCTGGTAAATTGACACATAAACAGCTAACATTAGCTTATGACTCCATGCGTCATAATAATTAAATGGTAACTAATGAATGTTAAAATGTTTACTAGTTGAAAGGAATCTCCTTTATTTGGTTGTGAAATAAAATACCCTTCATAACAAAGATAAAAATAAGCGTATATAATTACTACACTGATCTAATGACATGTTTATGGATTTTAACACATTAATTAAATTTTATATTAAGCTTCCTGCAAACATAAACAACTTTCTGTAATTTGGAGAAACTGATTCTGTCAGAATTTCTACGTTTTGCTAAAAGAAAATACTCGGATTATAAAATTTTTCAATTTATATTTTAAATAAAATGACAGCTTGTTTAAACAATAATGTGACCTTCAACCACAGAGTTCCAATTTAACACGAAACAAAGTGTTTCCTTTAAAGGTTTCTATTGCTATCCAAACCACATCCTGATCTTTGCAGGTGTAGCCCAGAGGAAGTAACCTGAAGATACAGCAACACAAAGAAAAGTCCRACCCTGTAGCTGAACCACATCCTGGTCCTGGAGGTACAGTAAATGCACTAAAACTGTCAAATCTGCAGGTTTCAGTCAGGAGACAAGCAAAGGATAACATTAACAGCAATATTTAAAATGCGATGTGTTTGTGTGTTCAGGGTCTGAAGCTCCTCCATGACAACTGCGTGTTCTTCGGCCACCTGCATGCCTCTTTGTGGACAAGTGTGTGTCGGCTGGTGGACGTCAAGAACAACATTCGGGGACTTCCCTACATGCTGCAACCAGCTTTCAGACAATTTAGGAAGATTAACATATGTAATCTGGATTAAAATAGCTTGGATTAATTGAACCAGCATCATCTAAGGTTTTAAAGAAGAGATGTGAATCTTAAAATATGTGCAGCTAAGTGGGAGATTCACGAATGGATCTTCTTTCTTATATGTTCAAATAAAGCCTCGTTACATAGCAAGTAATTTCTGTCTCTGATTACTAATTTGCACAGTGATTCTGATTAAAGCAAATCATTTTAGCCCTATAAAATACCACTGGGTGCTCCAAACTGGGTATTGATGACCTTTGTTAACCTCTGAAGAAATTTTAATTTTAGGCAGTTCTTAGGGGTTTCTGGTTTTCCTAGGCCAAGTTTTGGTTTCAAGTTAGGCACATTGGGCAAGCCCCTTTTAAATTTCTTTAGAAATTTTCTAGTTAAGTCTAATAATATCTAAAATCCTATATACTAGATATAAACCCTAAATTAATGATATCTATCCATTATCTATCTGCTTCTTCCTTTCAGGGTCACGGGGGTCACTGGTGCACATATCCAGCAGTTACTTACTGTGTGAGGGGCGGGGTACAACCTCGACAGGTTGCAAGTTCATCACAGGGCCAGACATAGAGACAAACAACCATTCACCCACTTAGGGACAATTTAGAGTTACTAAATAGCCTAACAGTTATGTTTTTGGTCTGTGGGAGGAAGTCAGAGTATCTAGAGAAAACCCATGCATGCACAAAGAGAACATGCCAACTATCCGGAATGTCCCTGGACCGGGATTCAATCCAGCGACCTTGCTGAGTAGGGCTGTGTATTGGCAAGAATTTGGTGATACGATACATATCATGACAGAGGGGTCACGATACGATATATCCCGATATATTCCGATATACTGCAATACTGTAAGCAAGGTGATATTTTGCAATTTTTTTTTATCCAAAAATTCTGTTAAATAAAAACCTCTTACTGGGAAAAAAATAAAAAAACAAAATTCATTGTCTCAGAAAATTCTAATATTACAGAGACATACTTTTGATACATTTAGCTGTGTTCTGCTTTGTATGTATTTTATTTTATTTGTTTCATATTTCTTA
>NW_013953585.1:52254-54248 GCF_001266775.1 Austrofundulus limnaeus
CCTCTAAAACATGCAGGATAGCGGCCCTCGAGGACTGGAGTTTGACACCCCTGCTCTACCTCAAGAGGTAAAGTAGCCAAATGTCTGGCTCACTGCTGCCAACTAGTGGTCAGAGGCTGAACTACAACATAAAAATGAACGGCTGGCAGGAAAGTTGACATTTTAAACCTTAATAAAAAATCGATACAGGGCTTTAGAATATCGATACAGTATCGGGAAATAAAATATCGCGATATTTCAGTGTATCGATATTTTCTTACACCCCTATTGCTGAGAGAAATCAGTGCTACCAACTGAGCCACCTAATTAAAGTTATCTTTAATTGGATTTGTGACTAGTCAGAACAAAAAGCAATATACAGTATCTAGAAAGCAAGTAATGACTAGGCAAAAGTAACTTGCAGATATCTAGAACTCTATTATTGACAAGTCAAAAATCCTTTTAAGATATCTTGAATTGGAGCCTACATACAACTTACTGGTAAACCTGACATYAACTAGTCAGAATGTAATTAGCGATATCTCAAATAGTTGTTTTGCCTTGTCAAAATGTAATCAGATATCTTTATTAATGACTATGTCTAGTCAAAAATAATTTTAGATATCTGGAATGTAAGTGTAGTGAAACTGATTTTATGTTATATTGCCTGCCATACAGCTGTATTTGAACAGGATGTTCACAAATAGAATGTTGATGTGGGTCGATAAAAGTAGAAGTGAAAGGGAAACATGCACCTGCTGACCAGTTGGGATCTCCTAACCTTTAGTGCCTGATGAAGAACATGACAGCTTTAGTATTTTTACAAGTAAAATTGATACTTGAATCTCCTCCTCTTATGTTACTAATTTGTTTTTGCTTTTTTTCTCCCCCTCTTTGTTGCTGTCACATAAATTTATGACAGCAATAAAATTAAATTGGTTTCAGACATTTGAGTGGAAACTATGATAAAACTGATGTTTCTTTGACACTTCATAGCTAGAACTCCATTGAGACGAGTTTAATTAGTTCCACACTCGCTTCACAGCCTACAGACTCTGATCTCTGGCATGTGAAGTTTGAACTTTTATTGCTCCACTGGTTATGTTTGGTTTTATCGCATCTGCCAAAAGGTGAATAGGCTGTGATGGTTTTTGTGTTAGCGAAATATTTCATGAATCGTTTATTTTAATGTTACTTTCTGAAACRTAGGGCCTACATTTCTTCTTTCCGGTTCACAGACAAGCTGGTGCCTATTTCCTGCAGTCAGTAGCTGTGTTTCCATCARCATTTTTTAATGCGCATTTTGAAGTATTGCATCAGAAAAGGTGAATGGAAATGGCATGATTCGAAAAAACTTCCTCTAATTCGCAGAAATAAGTTGATACGCTCACTTGAGGTGGTTTTTGGGTTTTTGGAAAAAGAGATACTGTGCMAAAGAAGAGATGGAAACACTTTTGCCAAATAAGTTCTGAAGTAGCAAAAATTAACTCACATAGTTGATCAGCTGTTCCCGCTGTTTATCTGAAACCAGTCCTGATACCAGAGCGACAGCAGCCGCAACTGGCAGCAGGACCCTCCTCTCGCTGTCGTTGTCTTCTCAGTTATTCCCGTAACATGAAGAGAACTGCATTTCTTTCTCTACATCTCCAGACAGCATGTAATATTGCCAGAACTAGTTGATATGACAAAATAATAACAACTTTCCCGATTGTAGCAACGCATTCCTGAGAACTTCTCTCAAATTTTCTGAGATGTGTGGACCCTGCGAGTTTGTGACTTTTACTTCCTGTTTACTACACACATGCATCTGACGTAATGGATTCACTCCAAGCCAGTTGATGGAAATATGTCTGAGTCACATTTCTTCGTTTTTTTTAAATTTTATCCATCCATTTTCTTCCGCCTATCCGGGGTCGGGTCGTGGGGGCAGCAGCTTCAGAAGGGAGGCCCAGACCTCCCTCTCCCCAGCCACTTCTTCCAGCTCCTCCGGGGGAACTCCAAGGCGTTCCCAGGCC
>NW_013953585.1:55026-57758 GCF_001266775.1 Austrofundulus limnaeus
ATGCAGACCAGACTCTGACATTGGTCGTACAAGGACCTGACAGCCCGTATCAAATGGCCCGGTACCCCATACTCCCGGTTATTTTTATTATTTATATTATTAGGTTATTTTATTTTATTTTTACCTTTTTGCACTTTTAAAAAAATTCGCTCAAATTTTTAACTAAAATTGAATGGAAACACGGCTAGTTTATGAGAGGTGGAAGACATCCTGAACAGGTCTCAGGTCCAAGGAAGGGTGAGAGATGAGGATGAGGAGAAACTGGAACAACTAAAGTCTGTTCATCAGGGTTTACTTCTCAATCATTTAAAAAAGTTACAACTAATTCCCCATTTTTGATACTCTTTTTAGCCACGTTTTAAATATCTGTTCTATTTTCACAAAGAAAAACCCACATCTCACAGGTGCCAGAACAGGAGTATTTATAGTGGCTTGTATGACAAATGATTGGAGCCATTGTCTAGTTGCTTAGTCGATTAATTCAAGATATTTTACAAAGTCTAATTGAAAAAGAAATAGAACCATAAATTATGGCCTACACTTCATATAAATGTTTTGTAATCTAGATATTTTCTTTTAATTGTGGGTTTAAACTTGTCACATGTGTTTGTTTTGTTTTTTCATCAAACTTCTTTCCAACATAATAGAAAAAAAAAACATTTTTTTTTCTTGAATTGGTTGGCACCACAAGTCCACCTCTCTGGGGAGCAGAAATAAAGGAGGATCCATCACTGAAATAGGCAAATAAATTTCAAAGCAATCCTTTCCAACAGAAATGAAAAAGCTCCATTTTTGTTACAGTGAGAACACACGGTGAGGGTTGCAGTTTTAGATTCTGCATGCTGGAGAAGGCCAAAAATACACAAKTAAGCTGTAATATAATTTMTTTTTATCATCTGAATGAAATGGTTGCTAATATTGACACTTTGGGCTTATTGCTCATAAACTACAAGAACAAGGCTACAGCTGTGAAACCCCTAAGTGTAATATGTCAGGATGTGACTTGTKACTTTAATGTCCCAGAGCTATGACCATGAATGTTTCAGAGAATGCAGGGCTCTAGAGTATGGCCAATGTGGTCATAAAAGCAACCTGTTATCCTAATAGTGCAACTAGAAAAATATCCGGTCACACTGGTGCRACTAGTTGTTTGAGGAGGGGCGGTGGGTCCATTTAAACCTGACACAGGATTAAACAGACACTGCTTTCAACAAATCAATTGAACCCCAGACCATTTTATCCAGTCAGAGCAGAACTGGGCAGGACTTTCAGTAAGGTCAGGTGTAGCAGCAACAAACTACAGAGCAGCAGTCCGTCCTAAGGTAGTAGACCTCTTCACAGAGACCGCTGTGACGGGAGTGTGTCGCGGCTGCACAGGCTGTGAGTCTTTCTCTGAGATTCACTGGGAGTGATGAAGCGTAGTTGAAAGCATTGTGCAATCTGGAGGTGGAGGTTGACGTTGCCTCCTGGTCCATCTCATCCTTTATTTGAACAGGAAGAGGCAATTTAGCAATTTTGAATAGAAAAATAGAAAAATTGTTTATGTTAATTGATCATGTGTTTGTTGTACAAAACATTGTATAAATTTGACATAATATGTTTATTATATTTTTTCCCATAATGACAGGGTAGGCTCTGCCTCCCCTGCCTCTAGTGACCGCAAGTCGTTGGTAACAAGGTTTTTAATGTGCTACATTTATGAATATGAAAAATAAATAGTATTAAATGATTAGATGAATTAAAACCATTGGAATAATATTATAAATAAAACTAATAAAAATAGTTTTCACTTATTTTGTGCTGTGCAAAAGACAGATACCGTATTAGCTTCTTGACCTGGAGAGTGTGGAAAGCTGGTTTAGCCAAGGCCAAAAATCCAGAAGGCCAAACTACAGGAGTTATCCATCTGATGGGCAAGTGTCTAAAAGACATTTAACCCTGAAATGTTCAGTTTGAGACTTTTATAAGATGTTCAGTCCTTAAACATTTGCATTAATTTCTTTCATTTCATCTATCTTGAGATGTTTACGTGAAAATTTCAGGCCATAAAATCAATTTAAATACTTTTTCATTAAATTATATGTCTTGTACAATTCTGGTTCAAATAACAAGTTGTTATTATTATGTAATATTTCCTTAATTGGCAGTGATTAAAAAAAAGCTAACCTGCAAAACTGCAATATTAAATGCGACATGGTTGAAATTTTGAGTCCACCTAACTTTTGTGCTGGTGCACCTAAGAAAAAAAGTTAGGGTTACTAGCACAATCGGTGCAAAAGGTTAGAGCCCTAGAACAGAAATATTAATAGAAAAATATGTTTAATCCAAGACATAAACTGCTTATACTCTTTAAATTCTGTATGAGCAACACYTGCTTCATAAAACCCCTGGCAAAAAGTATGGAATCACCAGTCTTGGATGAGCACTCATTCAGACATTTCATTCTGTAAAACAAACTCAGATCAAAAACATGATACAAAATAAAGTTGTTCCAAAGTGCAACTTGTTGGCTTTCAGGAGCACTCAAAGAAATGAACAGAAAACATTGTGGAAGTCAGTGAATGTTACTTATTTGACCAAGCACAGGGAAAAAATATGGAATCACTCAATTCTGAGGAAAAAAGTATGGAATCATGAAAACAGATCAACAAAAGGCCATTCAAAATACATCACTAGTATTTAGTTGCACCACCTTTGGCTTTTATAATGGCTTGCAGTCTCTGAGGCATGGA
>NW_013953585.1:58611-60978 GCF_001266775.1 Austrofundulus limnaeus
TATCTTGGATACAGCTGACTGTGAACAGCCCACATGTTTAGCAACCACGCATGAAGAGTTACCGCCTTCAAGAAGTTTCACAGTCCTCTCGTTTGTTTCAAGAGACATTTCTCTTGTTGGAACCATGGTTCTTGCCACTCCACTTCATCCAGCAGCCCTCCAAGGTGTCATGACTGCAGGTGTTTTTAACTGCAGACTAACGAGCAGATCTAATCTGAGGCAGGTGTCCATTTATGGAAAGGAAATTGACTGGGTGTGTCCTTATTTTCTACCTCCAATTTGAGTGATTCCATATTTTTTCCCATGTTCTTGGTCAATAAAAGTAATATTTACTGACTTCCACAATGTTTTCTCTTTATTTCTTTGAGTGTTCCTGAAAGCCAATGAGTTGCACTTTGGCATGACCTTATTATTGTATCATGTTTTATATCTGAGTTTGTTTTACAGAATGAAATGTCTGAATGAGTGCTCATCCAAAACTGGTGACTCCATACTTTTTGCCAGGGGTTATATCTGACAGTAGTGTCAAGGTTCTCAGTGCCTTTAAGAGCTAGCACGGTTCTGTTGCTTTCAAGTCAAGACGATTTCAGGTGAAACTTGATGAGTTGGAGAAGAAGTTTGTGCTTGTTGCTGTGGCAGCAGAGATGCAGAGCTTCATCCTTAAGCTCCGGTTGGAATCAGATTGTCTGCCTCAGTGATTCAGAAAAGTGTTGGGAACCATTGCTGTAACATTTTTTTCTGCTGTTGATATGTTGAGAACTGAAGATAAAATCAATAAAATGTCATAAAATGTGCTTTAGGTCCTGGTCAAAATATGAGACTAAACAATTAGAACCCTGGGAGGAGTGGGTACCATGTTATCCCAGGGTTAATACTGAAAGTCAAGATGATGGTAATACACATTCTTCAAGTCAGTACTATGCATTGCATTGTGGTCTGGATAGATTCATGCCTACATCCTTTTAATAAAATTATGTTTGTATATAAAGGTCACTAGGAAAGCACAATAATTTTGAATGTATTTGCGGGTGCGATGCCCAATTTTCCACATATTAGTACTTGCAAAAAGGTCAGAGTCTCTCACCTGTGAAAGCGAAGTACCACCAAGTGAGCTAACAAAAAACATAAGTGGAACGATACAGGTAAAAAAAAATGTACACAAAAATGCATCATTTGATGGTATGATAAATATGAAAACAGAAAATGCATTTATAATGGATTTGAACAGATTGATTTTTTTCCCACCTAGAGAAGTGCTTGTGACATCAAAAGTTTGTGATAAATATAAAGGCATTTTTAAAATACGGCATTAAAATGGTATTGCAAAAATAAATAAATAAATAAATAAATAAATAAATAAATAAATAAATAAATTCACCCTGCCAAGATGAACAGTTACTGAGCTATTCACATTTGCAGCAGCAGTGATAACAAAAGGAAATGCCTGCTTGTAAAACTAACAACACAGACTGTAGAGANTTCACATTTGCAGCAGCAGTGATAACAAAAGGAAATGCCTGCTTGTAAAACTAACAACACAGACTGTAGAGAAGAATCTGGTGTTTGTTTAGATTATTTTGAGTCAGAGATTAAATAATATTGTTTCAATAAACAATGACCWGAGAGTTCCCCATTTTAAAGTGTTCTCATTTGACATCACTTCCTCTTTCACTTTGGCTGTGCCAAAAGTTCAACAAAAAACATGCCAGTAATGTAACAAAATGGGTAAAATTGTGTGTTTTATACCTAATTTCCTAAATAGTTGTTCACTCTTCTTATGTTTGTTGATAATGCATGCGACAGGAACTTTAAAAAGTGATAGGGAGATTAAGATCATTAAAAAAAAATTCCGACAAAATAAAAAAAAATTGAAAGATTTTTAGGGTTTGTCAAAAGCAGTCATGGTTTTTTTTTTTTTTGCCAACAAGAAGTTAAAATATAAAGCTGAGCAAACATAAATGTATACTTTCCAATAAAACCATGAGGTTTAAACTTTGATGACTTTTGATAGTATGGATATTAATTCCTCATGCCTTTTCCATAKAATTCCACTTTAAAACGGTTTAAACACATGGTCTGAAAGCCATAGTGTGGGCATATTGCTCTAAAGAAATACTGTTTACACTTTATTACGGACTTCATTTTTCACAATATCAGTAGTGCAGACTCTCCAAATCATTTGGAGTTGTTAGTCAAAACCCTTATTCTTCATCATGTGAAATGGAAGATATTTTTWGTTGTGTTGTTGACATTGTGATTTTTTTTCTTTTTACTGGTTGCTTTTGAAGTTATTTTGCATGAGTGACTTTTTCTTAAATTGTGTGCTGTAATGACATAATATTTTTTTATACTGCTACATTTTTATAG
>NW_013953585.1:62988-64746 GCF_001266775.1 Austrofundulus limnaeus
CTCTTATTAACGGCAGCGAGGCAGAAAATGAGCAGAGGTGGGCGATCACAAGTAGGGACATCTGTGCAGCTAGAATGTTGTTCAAACTGTTGAAATGGTTGAGATTTCCCAAAAGTGCCATATACCCATAAGCATCTTTGTTCAGTAAGTTCACGGTGGAATGAAGGTGGGATTAAACTCTGGCAAAAAAAAGCATGTAGCATTTTCAGCAAAAATAAATAAAGTGGACTTAAAAACAACAAAGCATTATTGTCTCTAATGAGGTGCATGGATGTGCTGAGACTTGCAATTCCCCTTTGAAGAAATCCTTAAATTTGCAGTACTTTTTTCATGTTTAGGCCACAAGAGGGCAGTTATTTCACCCCCCGCAGCGATGTGTGTGGGACAGAGGCAGAGAGGGCAGAAAGATCATTTTACCTCCCAACATTCCCCTGGAGCCCATTACCCAGAAAGCATTACTCACGCTCAAACAGCATTATGTAGACTATTCATGCTCAACGAGCTACTTAATGACGTGGAAGCATTTAAAACTAACAGTGTTTTCAGTGTTTTGTGGCTAAATGATATGGATTCTCAACTGGTGTCTATTCTGGGATAAAGATTCCTCTGTGAGTGAAAATGTGAGTGAGCGAAGAAAGCGTAATGGATTTGGAGGCGGCCTGCACGCAACGCTAATTAAACACCCACCCGTATTTTATCCGTGTGCTAATGCTCATTAGATGATAAATGAGGAAATTACACAGAGATTGCACCCCGCCCATGATCGTAGATGGCGCTCGTTGTCATTTATCCTTTTTGTCCACACTTATGAGATGCTTTATATCATTTACGGTTTGCTCATCTCAAACAATGCACCTGCTCACTTCACTGTGGCAGTAGCCAGATRGATGACTAAACTATCATTTTCCCCCCTTTTCTATTCTTGCCCATGTCAGTTTCTTGACTCCACTCTTTTGGTCCCTGCCTGGGAACAATTAAAACCCTTTTTTCTTGGCCTTCSGTGGCAGCTTTTCACATGTGAGAGGTCTTAATTAAGCACCTTTTAAGACTTCATTTGAGCCAATAAGTTTTGATTTTTAAGTTTAAAGAATTCGCCTCTCACCCACGCTCATAATCCTCGACCAAAAAAGGGAGAAAAATAAGTAGACCTTATTTTCACTTTGCTGCATGAAGCTCATGCTGGAAGAGGGATGTTAACTCTTTGCGAGGCGCCCAGATTCAGCTGCTCAAAACAGAATCGCTTTCAAGGGCTTMTAATACACTTGTTCCAGATTGTCGACATTATCTCTGAGAGGATTTACCTTCAGCAGTTCGAAGTGTCTCACARTTAGTTGTACTTGTTTGAATTCAAAATCACGTTTGATTCAAAACATCCTTAAATCCAGGGCTCCAAATCTCTTTAAAAAATCACATGGCACAATAATCATAGTATGTTTCAAAATTAATTTTAAAACAGATGTTTTTGTTGTAGAGTGTGGAAGATTTTAAAACAAGAAAAAAAGAAAAAACTTAGCAGCTAGTTTCTGATTTAGCTGTGGCATTTATGCAAAAAAAAGAAGCTTAATTCATCCTTGTGTGACATTTTTAAACTTGAAGTGAACCCATATTTTACAAACATAAGAACAGTTTACATATTTGAGCTAGTTTTTGACGTTTTCTTGGATTTTCCAAGCTAAACTATTTGTAGCCCCATGCTAGGTTTTGTTTATCTCAGAAGTCAAAACCCAGATCTGGGAACATTGGGCCTCATGCAAGAAC
>NW_013953585.1:65458-67823 GCF_001266775.1 Austrofundulus limnaeus
TGTTCGTACGAACCCTTTGTACGAACAAAAGTAAGAGAAATTTATGATAAGAAAACGAACATGTTCTTGCATGAGGCCCAATGTCACATTGAACTTAATTGTGTTATAACTCTTTAAAGTTTATAAACAAATTGTGCTTAATGATCAGGCAAACTATTATTAGCCATACAGGCTAATAACATGAGTAAACACATATAGTTTAAARCTGGGTTTAAAATTTTATTCAGTGACACGTTTTAGGGGGGGTTATTTTTATATTCTRCATTTGAAATTTAGACTTGATTACAAATACATCAAATGTTGTCAAAAGTAAGCTAGTAAGTTGTAGCTTTTTTTAAATTGTTTTTGGAGAATGGCTCAAAGTATGTCTATGAATTTGTCAAAACCCTGTTCTAAACAGTTTTTTTTTCAGACACCCAAAATTTTTCATTCTGTGGTTATCAAAGCATCCTCAAAATTTCATCTTTTGGCCTTTTTCTACCAAAACCCACATATCAGCACACAATTTATCCATCAAGACAAACTGGGTTGCCCTGATCTGCTCWTGCATTCGTCCTGCGTAGTATCTAACCACGAAATCCATACGGTTCTTTACAGGCCGTTRTTCCACAAGGCTACACCTTTTTTTCCCCTCCTCATTTTAGATAAATGCTTATTATTAGGTATCACGTGAGTCAAGAAAGCCAGGTCAAATCATTGCAAGATAATGTTTTCCTTGTCTGTGGATGTGTAACAGAGATTGAAATTTGCCTTACTTTTTATGCAGGACTAAATGACGAGCTAAACAGAGAGAGAGTGTGTGTGTTTGGAGGAAGGGAGAAACGGCGAGACAGCAACAAGAACAGAAAGCACATTTTTTTTCAACCTCGCTGTATTAACAGGCAAAATAGCACGAAGTGTGACCCTAGCTAACGAGAGACTGTTCATCTGTTTTGCCAGGAATTAAACGGTGCATGCCTAATGATTCAACCGCACTCGGAACGAGTAATGTGGTGTTTTTAATTTTTTTAATTTTATTTTTTTTGCTGCTGCTGCTTGCGTTATTCCTTATTTTTTTTTCTCCATAAGAATGTGGGTGCAGCAGCGTGACCAATGGGATTACACAAAACGTCTTAGAGACTGCAAACGTCTGTTTATGTATTGTGTCAGGGCTGGTGAGAAGCTTCACATTGAAGTCATTCTTTTAAATCACTGGGAGGTCAATTTCTACAAAACACAACGCTGTGTATTGTGGTTTTTTTTATTATTATTTTTTTGTACTCATGAGTGCTTTATGCTGCACTGAAATTCTGCACTAGCTGAACTTATTTTGGGTCAGACGCTGGTATTTTGGGGTCAAAGACTTTTGTTTCTACTCTGCTGTGCCAAGTTATTCTCTTATTTCTATCTGGGAAGCTGTTGGCATCTCGTCATAACCACAGCTTAGCGTTCGGCTGGGGGAAATCCAGGACACTCTTATTTGACTCGTACGGCCCAAGTTAATCCCAGAATGAGCTGTTTCTTCCAATTCCTGCGTTTTACCAAAGTCCAACTGTTTCCCTCCGCAGAACCACATCCCAGAGTTGCTTCTACAGCCTTCGTCCTTACATGGAAACCCACACTAGTCCCCGTCCTAATTCACTTTGATGATTAATCACAGTTAACGTATAAAAGGGTGTTCCACCCTGGTGTTTTGAGTGGGAAATTTCTGTATTTTTCAAAAGCCCCACACGTCAAAATATGATTTGTCATTGCAGAACTGAATGCTTTATGAGAAGGCCAACGGGGTAAAACGAACTGTGGCTTTGGAGCTTAGATCAGACCTCGGTGTTCTTCCCGTTTAGTGTAATGTGTGCAGCGTCTCAGCCCTGCACATTCATCACTGATAKTATGCTCACTAAATGCCCGTTCTTTTTACTCAGCCTTAAAGGGATCTCCGACTACTTGTATATTTTGTCCTTAACAAAGTTGCTGTTTTTGATACATGAAAACATAATTACTTTTAAAAATCGAATGTTAATTACATTTTTCACTTAAGCACATCACCATTTTGTTAATGCCGCAATGCATTCTGGGGATAATGATGATAAGTTATAGTTGGGACAAAAGCACAAGGTCAAAAAGTTACAATGTGTGCCAATAAATGTATATTTTCTATTAGTTTTTAATGTTCTACAATATATGGGTTGAAATGATGTGTAGTACATTAACTCTGGAGCTAACGCCAGGCATAAATATATTATATAGTATGTGTGGTGTTGAGATTTAGTTGAATAGCCCTGCTTTAAACTTTTATAAAAATTTTTTTATATATTTATTGCCCTTTAAAAAAGGTAGTTTAGACTGTGATACCTTATTTTTTTATATAGGGGGAACAATATGGAGG
>NW_013953585.1:68343-78465 GCF_001266775.1 Austrofundulus limnaeus
ATATTATATTACATTATGTAACATTCCTCCATGAAAAAAACATGGAGGAATTTTATAAATTCCTACAGACATAACTGTCTTTTCAACGTTTAATTATTAATTATTTTTATTTCTAAACTCCTCACAAACAGTCCACACCGCTAACTTCATTTTATCCTCACCAGTGAAAACTTACTGAGTGGAGCAGCTGATGGTGCAGGAGGAGACTGCAGCCACAGCTTGTCTGTGATGTATTAAAAACCAGGGAAACCTTGGATTTTTGAGTGGTAACCATACCAAAGACATGTCCGTATGACTGGCGGAGATGTGTGCTCTATACCAGTGTTTCCACTTCCAAATTTATTCAATATTTTGGTGAATCTTAGGATTGAGAACGAAACTTTCTTACAAAATTTTAGTATAGTTCCTTTATATTCAGTGGGTGCTGAGTTCAAGATAGTGGGTGCTTGAGCACCCCAAAAAAAGGGCCCAAACTGCCAGTGGTTTCAGACTGGGTTAAGAAATATATTAAATTTATTTTAGAGTTAACAGCTTTAGGGAGAAAAACTGAACTGAGTTAAAGTWGGTATTTTTGTAATTTTTCATACAAGTTGATGATAAAAGGCGGACGTGTTATTTGTTGAGTGTAAACTTTCTGTCTCTGGTTCTTGGGGTTGGTTGGCGCCTCTATGTTTCGAGGGGTAATTCCACTTTTTTTAAAGTTGTGTTCTGATAGAACGTTTATGAATTTGTAATATTTTATTGGTTGTCAATAACTTTTTGAACAGTTTCATGTTGGGAAAATGCAGCTCAATTCTGACTGGACTGATGAGCTAATGGCTAGTCTGAGTACAGCAGAGACCCAAGTGGATTGCTGTCCTAAAACACCAGTCTCAGACATTACGTAATGGTTTCTATAAATTATATTTTATAAACATTTATTATCAGTTTAACTTTACAGTTATTCTGGTTTAAATATGATTCTCCTGCTGGATTTGTCCCTGACTGGGCTGGAAATGCTACAGCTAGCTGCTGCTGACACTATCTTTTACGATATAACTAACTGTACTGTCAAAATGAAGGTGGTATCAAAGTTTATAAAATAATGTTTGGATGAACTCTGATGGGATTTATGAGCTTGGTGTTGATAAAGGCCAGCAGTGATCCACTTTGTACAGATAAGATTTTTAATCTGACCAGAATTAAACTGTTTCTCCAAACAGAGGTAGTTCAAAGAGCACTGGACAWAACAACAGTGGCTGTCAACCTTTACAAAAAGTGTCCTGATGCATCTCAGTAATCCAGGTAAAAAATCAAAAAGAAAAAAAAATTGTATAGGTCTTCTGGACGGGTTCTTCTCTAATGAAACGTTTCGTCTCTTCTCCAAGAGCAGGTCTGACGCTGCTAAAAATTACATGGTTTTTTTTTGTTTTTTTTTTATCTCTGATAGCAGGACTTCCATCTCCAAACTCATAAAGTTCTTCTTTTTTACTTTGCAATGTCATTTATGAATGGACACTTCCTGGTATGTGGGGCAGGAAACATAGCCTTGATATGGTGTTTTTGGGGTGGTAGATCATGCTAATCTCCTCTCCCTGTGCACGAGCACCTGATAGGCATTCATCAGTTTACGCAGCTCATTTACACACTTTTCCTGAAGATAGAAGAGTTTGTTGAATCTGACGTGGCATGTTCGTATGAGCCCTTCGTATGAACAAGAGAAATTTAGTATAAGAATCCAAACATGTTCTTGCATGAGGCCTAATGATCGGAAAACAAAACAAAAAAGGGTTAAAAGGCAACAAGGTGAATGTTCTTTGGTGGCCAAGTCAAACCCAAACCTACAGGGCTGTTCATGCTTGATTCTCACACAACCTACAGAGCTTCTGCAGTTTTCTAAATTTGAACGTAGTGAAGTTTTAATTCCAAAATGCATAGGACTGAGAACCCTCCACACACTCAGTGCTGAGATTGCAGTGAACCGGGTGAATATTTATTAGTGGTATGATTTTTACAAGAACTTGTACAAAATGCCCTGATACTGTGAACCAATGCCAATGCCTGTATTAATATTGCATTGTTACTTTACATTTCAGTTTAAACGATTGTCATTCCATGTTTAATAAATTTATACAAGTAGAAATAAAATGTATTTGTATTTATTTAAACATTCTGCAGCAATACTTATCATGTTGTAAAGCCTTAAAGTTTTATTTTGTTATTAGACACTTAATTATGTTACAGTAAGTCTCTTCAAAAACCTGACATGTTAAAACACTTTATCAAAAAGAAAAAAATAAGTAGGTTTTTTTTTTTCTTTTTGATTTTATCTACCTGGATTACTGAGATGCATCAGGACATCTTAAAACATTATACTTCCATCATTGAAACATATCAGCTATGTATGAAGAGACATAAAATAATAAGAAACTAATAACAAAACGCTAAGACTTTATTAAATATAGACACAATGAGTTTTACTGAAGTTTTTTGGAGTATATTTAATTTGATACTGTCAGAGGCTGTAGGCCTGTAAGGAAGGAAGTGTCCAAAAAAAGCCTGCTTTAAAAGTAATTGTTAATGTTTAGATTCTAACTCTGTAAGTTGGTATATGAACTCAGTATTGGGGGAGTACCCAAACTGAAGTACTTCTACTCCTACTTGGTTTGAAAAAACTAGTATTGGAACACCCCTTATATGATGTGATCACCTAATTATTACTTTTTAAAAATATATAAAAAATTGATTTCACTTTGACTTTAAAGGTGTTTTTGTAATTTAGTTTGTTAAAAAAGGCAATATTATATTGACCACAACTAATATCTGAGATCACTTTTATGGACAATATGCGTCAAATTAGTTAAGTAGTGATGGCCGATTACTCAGTTTGCCAAACAGCATCTTCTGACAACATTTTTGCATTTGACCAAACACACTTAAAAACAGTATTTGGCAGCATGACAGTCCAGAGATTAGTACTCCTGCTTCACAGCATGAAGGTCCCGTGTTTGATCCCTGGTTAGAACCAAGGGTCTTTCTGTGTGTTTGCGCATTCTCCTTGTGTTTGCGTGGGATTTCTTGGGTACTCTGGTTTCGTCCCACAGACCAAAAACATGCAGGTTTAGTTTGCCTTCAGGTCCGGGTCTACCTTGAAAATAAATCTGTGATCTTGTGTTTCGGATTTGCCTGGTTAAATAAAGTTAAATAAATAAACAAATAATTAACAATAAGAAAGCTTACACTTTGATACATGGATGTTTCAGTGCTTTTAAATATTTTAGGATTTCCAGAATTAAGTACAAAACATTAGATTTCTAAAACATTCATGTAGTAGCATTTAAATCCGTTGATTTAGTACAATAGTAAAGTAGGCTCATTAAGATGCACAGATGGGATCTTTGTAGAATTTATTCTGTATGATTTTTTTCTCATTATGATCGAACAGCTTTAAACCCTCACAGCAAAGCTTTACTTCAAAGCTCATTTCATTGAAGAGCAAAACTGTTTTCATTTGATGATGTGTAAATCTACTGCATATATCTACGCCCAAACTCARTATGATCGAGTTAAGAGCTGGTGCCATCAGCCTCAGTTTTATACAATTGAAGAAAAGGTACATTTCACTGTTGTTTTAATTCAAACAATTACAAGTAGTAAAAAAAACCTAACCAACAGGTTGCCATTTTCTTTACAGCGAGATCAAAGGAAATATCAATATATGAAGTTTTACTTTTGGAGTGGATTGGTGAACAGGTGTGAGACGAACATTTGTTGTTGTTTTTTTCTTTCCCTTAATTTTGAGCCAAAAGAACATTCAGTTTCCTGCTCAGCCAAAGCACCCACATTTAAGCATCTTCTAATCAGTCTCAATATGGGTGGGGTGGGGGAGTGTAATTAAAGCATGCAGCCTTAATCCAGGTTTTACAAATATTGGCATCTGGAAGAATTAACATTGAACTGACTGGTTTAGAGCTGGAGTTTCATTGGCTGAGCGGTCTTTAATTAAAGCCTGAATGGAGGTCAGTGCAGCTGAGGCCCTGCTGCTTTTACAGTGTGTCGCTAAAACGGGTATGGCGCCATGTTGTTGCTAAAAGTGAACACACATGGATTTGAAATTTCAGGACAAAAAAGTTAATTATCAAGAAAATCGTTGTAGTTCAAGACAAAAGCATTGCGTTTGAGGAAAACCCCCTTTAAGTTTCTCCCCTTCTTTGCTGGTGCTCCGTTTTCCCGAAGGTGCTTACTCGGTTTAATAACAGCCATTAAAATTTAATACCACAACCTGAGAGAGACCAAACTAGAGCCCAGACACTGCTCAACACCTCAGGCAGCTTTAAGGCTTTGAACAAGCACAATACGCACAAGGCTGGAGACTCATTGTAATTCTGAATGAAACGACACCTTGTAGTTTTGGGAAAAATATTATAAATGTGACTGTAAAATAAAAACATTCTTACCTGGTTTTCTGCAAAGTTGAGTTAAGCAAGATATGTTCTACATTAAAATGAGTCATTGCTGAAAAGACAAGGTTAAAAAACAGGGAACCACAGAAGGTCCAGTTGGGGATAAAATAAACCTTTGTAACTGCTGCCTGCATACCCCGGACACATTCAAAGCTCCTCCTTTTCGGAGACAAATTAATCTCAAAAGGATGCACACAAGCTTGTCTCTGAATGTGACTTTTGAAACAATCACTTGTGTAATGCTGCGTTCAAGGCTGGTGAAAACTTGGGACATCTGAGCCTTGCTACAGTTACTGGGTTATTGGGAAAAGTATTGCGTTACTATTTTGTCACCAACTTGAGCGAGCAGTAGAGCTGATTTGAGCACAGATATCAAAATGAATGAACAATAATTTGAAACACTGTATCCTCTCTGCTCTCTCAATTCTGTCTTTGCTTGTGCACGAGAACCCAGTAATGTAAGGTTTTGAGACTAAAGGGCTCGACACACGGGAGGCGACGTCGCTCGCTCTCCATTCATTTCCTATGGAGCCTGTGCGGTGAGGCAACAATCGCTTACCCTCCTCCAGCTAAGCGACCGACGAAAATCGTGCATGTGAAATTTCGCGCTCGTACACGTAGACGTGCACATGCGGGCTTGCGACGCGACATATGAAAGTTGAAAAATGTTCAATTTTTGTCGCTGTCGCTTAGCGTACAACCAATCAGCGAGGGTTTCATTGGCTGACCAATGAGAGGAGAGTATGCTACACACTGCAGTTAGCTAACACTTTCACCAAGTGATTACTAAAAAGCTTTGTGGGAATTTATTGGCACCAGGGTGAAGTTTATGGTAAGTTTTTCCTCATAAAATTGTATCTTGATGTGTGTTTGTTTTTCAATTTCATTAGCATTGCAAGATTTGTTTAGTTTACACGTCCGTAATGCACACCCCCCTTCAGAGTCAAGAACCAATCAAATTTTGTGAAGACAAGCGACCTGACAGCGCGATTCGCAACGCTGTGATCGCTATCGCCACTCGTGTGTCGGGTTTTCACCCTGGCTGCGATGACAGCCGCTAATCGCTGTAGTTTGTCGCTGCCCGTGTGTCGAGCCCTTAATGCAGCTACATACTCCTGCTGTATGAAGTACGATGCCCCTTCAAGAGTTGGACATAAAAGCAGCTTTAAGTAGTTTTCAGTGATCATTGTGTTTCGCACTTGTAGTCATATCATTCAGGTCAATGGTACAACATAACCACTTATGTTTTAGTTACTATGTCACTTGATTAAGGTGGAACTCCATATGACACTTTCCCTCTTACGTTTTAGTCTTAAGGTTGTATGACACTGACCTGACACCTTTGGCGAGACTGTAAAAAGGCATTTTGGTTTTTGCAGTAGGCCTATCACTCAATTTTAAATGTTAAAACGCTTGGTGGGCCACCATGCTTTTCTCGTCTCGCCAGGGTTAACGTTGTTCGTTTATGTAAACAATAATGTTCCACACAGTTGATATTGGTTCTGAAATGATGAGAAGTTTTGCACGTAGTGCATCTATTATTACTGATAAGTCTATTAATGCCTGGCACCACCAAACTATTTATTGTCATTCTATACTTTGACTGGAAAACTGTCCTTAACTTACATATGAATGTACCTCAGGTTCAAGTAATTTCAGGTCTAGGTTGCTAAGAACCACAGCAGCAGGCCCAGATACCTGTCCTACATCTGTCCTTTTGTTACCAACCTACCACCACTGGCCTGATTATGGTTCAGTTTATGTGGCTCAAATCTGTCATAGCCACAACTGGCCCAGTTGTGGTTTGTATTATATGGCCCAAATAAAAAGTGGTCCGTGGATGGACCACTATTGGCAAACCATATCTAGGCCACCATAGGGCTGTCATTCTTTGTGGTATCTGTGTTAGTGCATTGTGTGGGCCAGACAATTTTTGTCTCATGGGTAGGTGTTTAAGTAAAWTTGTCAATAATCTTGTTTATGTGAGGTACTCTGTCTGGAACATTTTGGTACAAGTTTAAAAAAACAGCAGTACTAAGTTCTGCTAATTTTTAAAATCCATCATATTGATTAAAAATGTAATAAATACATTAAGCAATTTTATTCATAAACTTATGAGGTCTCTGTTGTGTTTGATGATGTAGGATGAGAAAAGTCAGAACATTTTGAAAGTCATTGGAAGGCACAGTTTTCACATTTATAATTTTAGTAAATCAAAGCAGTATCCCCTCTTTTGCTGTTCAAATGAGTGTTAACCGTCTGTATCCATGGTTACAAGGTGGTACAGTTGAGTGAAAACCACCAAGTTGTCCATAAAGTTTTAGCCTATTTTCTTCCTTTTCTGTACTTCCAGCTAACAATCTATATGTCTTGGCACTTTTTTTCCTCCTTCTCATTATAAAAACTCTTCTTTTGTTTTTGCACGAAGCTGCACAGAATAAAACTTGTATCCTAATAGGTGATTTCTCCGTCCAGCATATAGAGTCATGCTGGAAGCTTCAGAGAGCTGTTTTATCGCCRGAAAGGGGATGTCTCCTTAGACATGAGTACAGACGAATAATTGGCTTGGACATAAACAACACTCTCTCTTTGTCTAGTCGTTTTGATTTAAAAAACTGTGCCTCTACCTGAGTGAGAATTTCTGAACGTATATGACACATCCAAACTTTGTGGCACTTTTAATAGAGATTGTTTTTCAATTCATGCACATCCAGCAACAAGAAGTAAAACCATAAAAAAACAACTTTACATTTGCAGTTTGTTGYTCGTTTTGACTGCAACTTGTTGCTGATGAAAAAGTTTCTGGTAACCAAGCTGAATGTGAACCCCACTTTAAAAAAACACCATCTGTCAAGTAAAGTTGGAGCTGATTCCTGAGCAGTGGACCAGATTAAAGTTGAATGTTTTTTTTTTCTCCTAGAACACTTGGAGCGTGGTCAGGCTTCCATATKTTGGGTCAGCGGGTCACAGGAGCCACTAATCCAGGTGGGACAGAGCAGCTGTAACCTTGAGAAGGACGTCTGGCGGTGGCTTTAATGCGTGAAGATGATGATAAATGGCAAAAAGTAAAAGGCTCACAGCTCTACGGACATGACAAAGAGAATTTTTCCCCCCTCCTCTTTTCGKTCAAGGTGTGTACGTAGAACTGATGTGTGGAACACTTTAGCGAAAGGCTCTACGATTCTTAAGATATGAAGAATGAGTTTTGAAGGTATGAACTGAAATCAAGATTCTTTCAAACAACTCTCATAAAGACTTTATAATAGAAAAGTAATAATCTATTGCATTGTATTAAAAGGTAATAAATATACACAATTTATGATTATGTATCTTGAGGAGCCGTTTGTTTCATAGAGCCATTCAAAAGAGCCGTTTGACTTTACAAACGTTCGGAAATGCGTCATCACCACATGTGATGATGTCATCACGTTACGTGGGTGGAACCATGTGTTTTGTAAAGTGGAGCCCCACCCCGCTTTCCCTGTTAGCATCTGTCCTCCACAGCTCTGCCTGTTATCCGTGAAAAAGCAAAGTGGGAGCAATTTAAAGAGTAACTTACCCCAAAATTAACTTTTTAAGCTGATAAACTGTCTAKAATGTGTCTAAAATGTTATATAGTACTGTTTCTGTGCTAATTTTGATGTTTTTGTGCGTCTTTGTTCAAATCTGTAATATTTGGTCTAAAAATGTRTTTTTGCTGCTCATATGGGTAGAGCAGTGGTACTGCAGGCTAATTTGAATATTGGTCAATGGCTCTCCACGGTGACACATCTTCTCCATGGTTTTGTCACAGCAGCAGTGTTCTGGTATAAAAGCCTCTCTCCAAGACACGCCCCTGCAGCAGTCAGAGCGTGGAACAGTTAGCATGGCATGATTGTCTGGTCTGTTGACTATCTTTCAGCCTTGGGTGGGGAGAGCTGACTGCTGCGCTGCTCTCACACACACACACACAGACACACATACCCCAGCCCACTGTACGTCCTGCAGAAACAGGTAAACAAGAACCCTGTGTGTAGAACACACAGTGGGAGTAGGAAAAAAAAAAGGCAGAGAGCGGCGCGGCGCAGCAGCTGCATGTCCTCGATCAGCTGGTCATTGTGAAATGCAAAACAGCTCGGACCCGAACTCATTTCTGATCTAAAATAGTGATCTTGTGAGCAACTGCAGCACAGGGTTTTTCTGTCAGGCTGTCGGAGCGCTCCACCTCCTCTGTCCGGGGCTGGTGTGGTGTGGGGCGGACAGAGCTCAGCCGAGGCTGCGGTAAAACGCTCCGTGTCCTGATCCAGGGAGACAACACGAGTCAGYCCCAGACTGAGCTGACTTGATCATTTTAAATGAAATATGTCATGAATCGTGTGTGTCATGAAACTTTACTTTTTAAAAAACATAATTTGTTTAGAACGATCAGAAATGTTAGCTTGTCAAAATAAGCTAGCTGCCACGTTCTCTCATCCTGGCCACACCTCCTCGCTCACCCCCCCCCCCCTCCACTGGGCTGGTTCATAGGGGGCGCCGCCCCCCTTGTAGTTTTGGTACACAAAAATGAAATGAAATGAAATAWCAAAAGAAAATGTTATAAATGTTTCAACAATATATCGTATATATGTTTTCTGATAAGCAAAACATATAATTTATAGTATTGATGTGTAAACTTCTATTTTACGCATGAACGTTTCCGTGTGAGTCACTTCCGGGTCACGCGGGGGGGTCAGTGCTACAGATTCCCATAGAAATGTCATTATGAGGTTTTGGACATGCGCAGTAAGTCCCCAATGCAAAAGAATAGGACGCCTTGTGTTCGCAGCTGACCTGTGAACACAGGCTGACCTCCGAACCGCACACCAGCAGTGGGTGAGTCCATTTTTGTTGACGAGTCGACGTCAGCTATGTTAAGTACGGAACGGCAGCCAGGATGAAGCAAACCCAGTAAGCTAATGGAGGATGCAACTCAGCTCCTATAACAACCTTTTTGATGAGAACAACCCAGGAGAAGGTTAAACCAAATGAACCTGGACATGATCAAATGGACATGAAGAGCAGCAGACCAAAGACAGAGGAAGAGTTTATACTCCCATCATTTTACAAAACTGGATTATAAACAAGGCTAAGCTAACCACTAGTAGYGAGGCTAATGCTCTGTTTCTGCATCATTTTTGAAGCATGATCTGATTCAGCATAGATTAAACAGGTAAGAAAAGCTAAAATACTTTTGTAATGCTTGTTAATCAAAAGGGGCAGATATTATAAGATTTATTCTTCTTCTTCTGCCTTTCATTTTATTTTGATTGCATGATTTTTGTACTTTGTTAATCTGTGTTACAAATGAAATAAATAAAGAACTACTACTACTACTATATTAGATGTGACCCATCACATCAAAATGAGGATTAAGTCCAAAAGTGGGATGTGGAGAAACAGGCAGATATAGGGTTTTGATTTAAACATGTTCAAATTTGCATTTTGTCAAAATATAATGAGTTAATGCCTTTTCAATGTATCATTTGAATGAAGCGTCTGAAATACAATCCTGAAAAAAATTCTGAAGCATTTTTTTGAGCATTAGCAACAAAAACTCTGATTTTGAAGAAAAACGCCTTAAAATTTTGAATTTTTCCCTGTGAGCTAGCAATGTTTTTATTTCTTTCCAACTGGGAAATCTTAATATACAAATACTATTTGA
>NW_013953585.1:79904-81477 GCF_001266775.1 Austrofundulus limnaeus
TCACCGTGGAGAGCCGTTAACCAACATGCAAATTAGCCTGCAGTACCACTGCTCTACCCATATGAGCAGCAAAAACATCAAAATTAGCACAGAAACAGTACTATACAACATTTTAGACACATTATTGACAGTTTATCAGCTAAAAAAGTTATTTTTGGGGTAAGTTACTCTTTAACTGGGAGCAATGATAGTGAATGTAGTTCCATGTCCAAACACTGGAGGCACTAATAATTCAAATAAATGGTAAATGGTAGCTTGGTTAAAACCAGACCCTTGTCCTTCGCTTTGCTTTGTGTGAAGGTCTGGACTCTTGGCTATAGAAAAGTGATTCTTGCTGGAGGCGTGGCCTCTGTTGAAGTTTAAAATGATTGGATTGATTGGCCGCGACATATGTGTATGCCAGCTCCACTGTGAAGGAGGCTAAGCTAAGAAGCTAATCGGAAATTGYGTGTGCTGTAAACAACCTTACTGAGAGGAGAAGGGTGCCGAGCCAAACGACACGAATGTAAATGAGAACTGCTGCTTTGTCAGATAAATTTAATTTAATTTGGAAGCCTTATCAACACGGACTGGCTTCATTCACTTCCTCTACTGCCGTATGCTAAACTAACTAGCAGACACTGCACAGAAAATTGACGTTGTCATTCAAAACTCCGCCTTCTGTTCTCTGATTGGCCCAGATGAAAATTCTTCTGAAGAAATCCTTGTCTATGGGAGAAATCCCAGACGAAGCAGTGAAGGGAAACTAGAATTGAGTGGAACTGCTAGGAAGSCAAGGGCCAGGCTAGGTATAGTAAATGGCTTGAACTTATATAGCGCCTTATCAAGTCCACTTGGATCCCAAGACGTTTTACACTTCAGATGTTCACCCATTCACACACACATTCACACACTGATGGCAGTAAGCTACATTGTAGCCACACAAATAGGAAATTCCAGCATGAATCAAGCTTACAGAAATCTTCTTCACTTCCCTTGATGGCCCCTTAAGCTGGAAACATGCGCCCTGCGAACTGCCGACGTCGGCACGGTTTGTCGCAGTTTAATGACGAAAATTACGTCACCAGGCTTCGCAATGTCGTGTCGACAGCCCCTTTTGGCACAAGCCCCCCGCAGAACTTTTTGACCCCCCTCCCATGTCGACGGTAATGTGTGATTGGTCCGAACTGAAAGCGCTCGGACGGACACAGCAGAAGAAAAAACAAAAACTCGCTTCTGACTAGAGCAGACTGTTTTGAGCAGTTTTAAAGTGTATGGGGTCACCTCGAGTGAAGAAACAAGATTTACTGCCTCGAAGCAGGCCTCGGACAGGCCTGACGAGAGGACAGGAACTCTGTCACAAACTGAACTCTATTTAGGCCAGGACAGGTCATTCTAACCGTGGAAGAGAACCCCTCCGTTCTCTTAATCAGATAATGGACAGAACAATCTCTTCTGTTCGTGATTCATTTGTTGTTTAACTAAGAATGTTTATGCATTTGTTAAATCATGATAATGCCAGGGACCCGGCACACCTGTCGGTGGTCTCAACCCGAGGCTGAGCCTCATGAGTTTGTTTTTAACTCCCGAGGGG
>NW_013953585.1:82962-84480 GCF_001266775.1 Austrofundulus limnaeus
TTCAATTTGTCTAAATAAATGATTGCATAGTATTTTATGAATCAATTTGAACTTGTCTGAACGTTCACTTAATGTGTCACTTTTCACTTCGCACAGTCAAGATATTAACAAGTAATGAGAAATACCTTGGTAAAAGTTTCCTCATAACCTTGTGTATGAGAGATGTGGGAAAAGCTTAAGTCACTTTAAGCTCACCTCCTACAAAAGATAGACAAACCAAGAAAAACTCATGCGTGTTTGTACTGACAGTGCTATGTGCTGCATTTGCTTCAACCATTTGGTAAAAAAAGGGAAAAAAATGATTTGCTCCCTGAGCCGACCAAGAAGCAGAGTTTTATAAAGACAGTCAAACGGTGAAAAACTCATGAATGGAGATAAACAGACATAACAGATAAACAGGCACAGAGGACTATGAAACTGTGGAGCTTTTTCACTAGGACAGATGTGGATAAAAATCTGTCGGGTGAGTGACTTTTTTTCTGCACTGCTGTTGAGGGGAGAAATTCCATGCAGTGACGTATGTTTCAGTGGGACGGAGGGGTCCCCCCGAGCTCAGCGCAGTGTGCAGGAACTATGAAAGGTCTTTGCGAAAACGACTGCCGAACAACCACGTGACCGCGCGTCGACCCGTCGGCGTCGGAGCGAGTATGTTTCCAGCTTTATTCAGACAAATCCTAGATCYGCCACTGTATAAGACTAAAACTGACATTTAACTCCAAATCCCAAATACTTTGGATAAATCTAACTTCCTACTTCATTTGTCAATAGACARAACCAGTCCAGTCCCTTTTACTTGTAAAACTTGAAAAAAAGTGTTGCTTGCAGCATGACTATTCCAAAAAAATCGTGAACATTGGTATTTGTTGCAGAGTTTTTTGTTTTGTTTTGTTTTACTGTAAGATTAATAAATCAGTTGTCAGTAAGTCTGTATCACTGAAAGACCGCAAGCTTCCAATCCTAGCTCACAATCAAAGACTTAGTTATAATTTAAGTCAAAGTAATTGCTAAAGCTAGGAGTGGGTCATTCAGAGACTACTTGGACTTCCTCTGGATCGGTCTTCACCTCTCAAAAGTGTATCATGATAAGGTCACTGATGGGGGTATAAAATTTCCACATTCAGCCTTTACAATTGGTACTCCAATGATCTTTGCAAGATGTTCAGACTGTGGCKCTGATGTGGCTCTGTATTATCTGAGAAAATAGGGTTGTCATCCAGGTAAATGGGCACAAACAGGTTAAGGCAGTCTTGTAACACATAAATCTCCACAACTTGGAAGATGACACTAGTGAGGCCAAAAGGCATAACCAAATATTCAAATTGTCTTATGAGATCAGATGGTTTGTGAGGAGGTAGATAAAGAGCCTTCTTTTTGTAAACACAGGGAGCAGATCATGGTAAATAGTGAAAATGTTAGAAGTATAACACATGTAAGATCTGCCATATCTTTTGCCAACCTGTTAAAACACTGATCACAAGATTATCACCTTGTTGTCAGAGGAAGTTAAAACACTGGGAA
>NW_013953585.1:84714-90881 GCF_001266775.1 Austrofundulus limnaeus
TGTGTGTGTGTGTGTGTGTGTGTGTGTGTGTGTGTGTGTGTGTGTGTGTGTGTGTGTGCATGAGTGAATGAATGTTACTGTAAAGCGCTTTGGAGTCCAATGGGCTTGATAAAGCACTGTAGAAGTTCAGTCCATTTACCATTTACAGGCCCTGTCACACTAGACAACTCATGCCAACTTATGGAACATTTTTAAGTCTAAATTGCTAATAAAAGTTATATATTTGATCAACTGGTTCAAATTATATTATGTACACGCAAAAAGAAGCTTCCTGTTGATTTTTTCAATTCYATCTTCAGTTTAGAGATCTTTAAAATTTTCATAAGTTGGCATAAGTTGTCTTGTGYGACAGGGTTCTTTAGCTCTGTTTGCATGTGCCTATGTTTAGATGTCTTCTCTGTCCTGTCATTAATATGAAAGAGACAAATGAGAGGAAAAAAACGAACTGACAGAATTATATAATTTGATAATACCTGACCCCATTATTAGCTAAGTAGTGTTTTGTMAATACATGTGAATGCTGTAACATCTGGGATCGATGTAGTGTGATCTAAACGCCAGGAAACTAAAATGCACGAGAATTGCTACGTGCTAGATTCATTTCACCACCAGGCTGTCAATTTACTCATGTAGTTACAAGTTTTTTTAGTCGAGGGTTGTCTTTCTAAACAAGGCCTTATGGGATGTATTTATGACAGTGGCAGTGACGGGCTGMTTGAAGGTCATATTATCTAAACAGAAGTTATGAAGGACCTTGAATAAAGAAATAGAACATTGGAAAACTTTCAAGGTTTGAAAGGAGCTATAAAAGTTTTAGAGCCTCTGAGCTTTCTGCTGGTGCCTCACATATGAGAAGTTAAAGGAAACACTAGTCTTGTTTTTAATGTCACATAAAGTTAGATTGTAAATGTTAGGTGTCTTTTTGCTAAAACAAAGTCAGGAAAAGGAAATTGCATTATGTTTTTAATCATTATTTCAGTTTTGAATGTGTATATCAAGGTTTGGTAACTAGCTGTAAATTCTATGAAATGTGTGCTCTAAAAGTCTTTATTTTACTGGGCGGGAACTTTTAGCAACAAATTGTGAACATCAATCATGAGAGAGTTTCCAAAATGTCTCAAAATGTTTGCAAGAGATTTAATTTTCCCTCTTGAGTTACAAGGCCTCACTCTTGTTCTAAAGTGAATGTCGAAATTACCCAAAACCATCATAAATAATTAAGTGTGATGCAAATTTAAAATTTTACTATTTTCTTGCAATTTTGTGTCTACAAGTGTTAAATGGTAAAACATAAATAAATAAATAAAATAAAGGTAATTTATAGTCCTTATTTATATCTTTTTGTTCTTAATACATACCATTAAAAYAAGAGATCAAATCAGCTGTTGGAGCAGTCACCTCTCTGTGATGTCAGATTGCAGTGGGAGACCTTTCTTAGACCTTCATGTTCACTCCGTGCATGCGTGGGTTTTCTCCAGCAATTATGGTTTTTTCCCACACATTAAAAACATGCATGTTTTGTTTTATTTAACCTTTATTTAACCAGGAGAATCCCACTGAGATCACAGATCTCTTTTGCAAGGGCAGCTTGGGCCTGAAGAAAACCTATTGTCCATGTTTTTGGTCTGTGGGAGGAAACTGGAGTAMCCTGAGAAAACTCACACAAGCAGGAGGAGGACATTAAAATTCCACACCGAAAGATCCCAGGTCCAAACTGGGGATCGAACCCAGAACTTTCTTGTTGTGAGGCATCCGTGCTAACCACTGAGACATCATATTGTCAAAAGTCATGTTAAATGTAAATTTTCCCTAGATGTGAGTGAGAATGGATAGTTGTCTCATTTGTCTTTATGTGCCCCTGTGAATGTCCTGATGCATCTCAGTAATCCAGGTAAAAAATCAAAAAGAAAAAAAATTGTATAGGTCTTCTGGACGGGTTCTTCTCTAATGAAACGTTTCGTCTCTTCTCCAAGAGACTTCTTCAGTCTGAGAGTTTCAGGCAAAATTCAGGCTTTTAAGCCCTGCCTCCATGTAACTGATACTCACATCACATGGCTATCGTTGACACCTAATTAACACCTATTGTTAACAGGGGGTGGAGTGATACTGGCAATGACCGCGCTGTAGGAGGGGGACAACTGAACACGGAGGCCTCCACCTCTGTTTAATGATGGACGGTCTTTCTTCACAAAAATGGCTTCTTTTACTCCTCTCTCAAACCACCGTTCCTCTCTATCAAGAATGAGAACATCCTCATCTCTGAAAGAGTGATCGCTGGCCTGTAAATGAGTGAAGACTGCAGAGTTCTGGCCATTAGATGTAGCTCTTCTGTGTTGGGACATTCTTTTGAACAGTGGCTGCTTTGTTTCTCCGATGTATAACTGGTGGCAGTCCTCCTGGCACTTAACAGCATATACAACATTGCTCTGTTTGTGCCGGGGCACCGGATCTTTGGGGTGAACCAGCCTTTGCTGTAATGTGTTTTGGGGTTTGAAAGCTACTGGGACATCATGTTTAGAAAATAAACGTCTCAGTTTCTCCGAAACACCTGCAACATACGGAATAACCACTGTGAAACACTTGCAACCTGTCCAGGGTGTCCCCCCGCCCATCGCACTGTGACTGCTGCTCATGGAACGCTGTGATTGAGAAGGAAGAGCAGGTAAAAGATAATGGATGGATGGATTTCAGCCGTACAATTCACAAAATTATTTTAACCCAGTAATGTCAGTGTAAGCATGTGTTTTAATATAGGGTTAATGATAAAATCAGAAATCCTCATTAGAATACAGTAAAAAATAGGATTAACATTACATGTCTCTGGAACCACTCATGATATCAGGAGGATCCAGGGATTGAAATATAACTTAAAAATTCCCAAAACCTGTACATGTGCGTCGTTTAGTTTGACCAAGTATGACTTAATCTCTGATTTGAGTGGTGTGTCACATACTATCACTTATATCAGAGCTGTAGCTGGTAACCTTCAAAATTTCTGAAGAAATGTTCCAGTTGTTTTTTCCTACATGGATCCGGTGATGAATGATGCGTCTGACCTTCATCATTGCTCTACTGTTGAACATTTCTGTCTGCTTTGTCTTCATGATGACAAGAAAAAGCCCTTCAACTGAAATATGAGCAAAATCCAGTCTGAGTCATCAGGTCTCTGTGAGTCATGAACTCCTTGTTCACAGTTGTGTTCCATGGGCTGCAGTCGTAAAAAGAAACCCTCCTTACTCAGTTAGAGCCTGTGGTTCTGCGGTGCAGCCGGCCCAGATTCAAGGCTTGCCTGAGCAAAAAATTTTCTCRTTTCAGATCAGATGGGAGGGCTGAGTTTTTTTTTTTTTTTCTTTGCCTGGCAAACATCTGCAGCTGATAAAACACGGGGAATGCAGCTTTGGATGTGGAGTTATTTGTGTTCTGGGATGGGAATTAATTTTTTTGTGAGGAATTTACTAAACAATAAGAGAAAAAATGAACTCATGAAGAAAATGTGTTTTTGATATTTTTCTTTTGGTTTTTGCTTTGATTTTTTTTTCTTATGAGACCCAACAATCTTTGTTAAGCTTAAATCATTTTATCACCAATGGGGCTGGCAGCAGCGCCTTATCAACAAATAACTCCAGCCCATAATTATTCTGTTCAGAGGAGAAGAGTGTGTCATTGAGGCTGTGGTTAGAAATGGAAAAGAGAATTTGTGGGTTTGAATCTGCTGCTCAGCCTTTCTGTGACTCCATTATTTCTTGTTAAATGTCAGGCAGGTTCAGCTAAAGGACACATGATATCAAAAAGGCAACACCTTGCAGTTTAATTTTAGGGTGACCTCTTTTTTTTAAGATGATGTTCTCTTGCCAGTTTAATCAGGAACAGTCTGAAATTTAGCCACAACATATGTCAAACCTGATTTTCTTCTTTTGTTTGCTTTTTGTTTTAAATTTCTTTTTCTTTTGCATATAACTTTGTTTATTTCTTTTATTACAATATGTTCAATAAAGTCAAAGTCAAATATCTTAGAACGACATAACATGATATAAAGCTCAAAATGTCAGTTTTACAAAATACCCATCACTTTAAGTTCATTTGTAGGTATAATCATTGTGCTATTTTACTCACCTTTTTCAAATATGCAGATTAGGTGATGACATCATTCAGCAACTTCTAGCTCCTTGTGTTTATTCTTTGATTCCTGTAAATTGCCACATTGACCTTTTAATTTAATTAAAATCTTTTACTAAAGTCTTTAGTTGTTTTTTTTAGTCTGCATTCCTGGGTAAAACCTCCACAGCAGTTATATTATCAGAATCTAAGTTGAATGATTTGTAAGAAAATTTACTGAATTTAATCTGTGATTGTTTATAAATTAATACAATTTTTAAAAAAATCACTGTTATCATAAACAGTCAAACTTCCTGTGAACTGACAATACTTGGATCAAGGCTTCTGGTATCAGGTGTAACAGTTTTAGCGCTCCACAGAAAGGTTGGTTTTCTCACCAAAAATACCATTATTATGTGTGTGGTAATAATTTATGTGTGTATGTTTTAAGTAATTTCATTAATACCAGCCAATGTACTATTTCATTGTTTCAATGTAATGTGTTCCTCCTCATCARGAAGGACTTGTCGACATACCAATGTCGGTAGCAACAGTGTGTGAACAGAATGTTTGCGTTATAGATACACGTAAGACTTAAGGTGAGAGGGAGTCTTTAGAGTAGCTAGCAGCAGAACCAGGAGAAGTCCTTGTTTAGGTTCTGATAAGATCAGGGCCATACACACAGACAGTGGCTCTGAGCAATGAAACTGAGTTTTTTATTTTTATTTTTTTTTAGAGCTGAAGAATAAACCCTCTCAAACTGGGAACTGACTTAGTTTTTGATCACATTTTCTTACTGCTACAAAGTGTATTGATGTGCAGATCAATACTGAAACATTTGTACATCCAACACCAGAGCTTTATGCTCTAAAATCGGCTAACAAATCAAGATATTAATAATTTGATACTTCAGTCATTTTCTGATAAGGAACATCTTAATTAACAGGAACTCCGTCAGGAAATAACTAAACAATTGAAACCTTGTCTAAATCATGTGCCGTTTATGGGAATTAGTTTTTCTTCTGCCTGGGTAATGTGTAAGAGCAGTGGCACAGTCTGTAGATGTTGCATGTTCAGTATTTTCATGTTAACATGTTCACGTAAATGTGAAGTTTTAATTTTATAGTAATCCTTGATAATTAAACAATAATTTATTTGAATGGTTTTGTTGTTTTACTTAACTTTTTATTGCTTGAAACACAATTTTCACATATTTTGTATGATTGTGTCCTCTGTTTTTTTCTCTTGTATTAGCTGAGCCAGTGGTGGGCACCAGCCCGCTAAAGCGCAAATCCGCTAATTGCGGACCTAAATATTTCATTTGCGCTTTAGTGGTCTTACTACTTTTTATAATTCATAAGCGAACTTGCTCTTTCTAAAATTAAAATGCAGTACCGCTAATTACTAATTATCTACCAGTCATCATTATCTTGAACAGCGGAAGGTACGGCCGTCAATGAATCACAACACACATGATCTATCTAACAGCAACACCCCCCCCCCCCCACACACACACACAGATAAACACATTTTTTGAGAAGGTATACATCAGGCATGCCCAACCCGTCACTCGCGGGCAACTCGGTGCCCGCCAGCTGATTCCCAGGTGCATAGGCACAGAAATGGAGGTTTGAAATAGTTGATTTGTGAATCTGCACCATCGTAAGTCACTTTTTGTAATAGTATAAACAMGAGAGCTTTATATTGTGTGCTTTGACTTTAGTTTTATGTTTTGTTTTTCTCCCCTGTATGGAGAGAAAGAGAGGAGAGTTCTTTGAATAAATGGAGACGAGTTCCCGTGCTCAAAAGTTATTTAAGTCTGTGGTTCTCTCAGTGTGCAGTTTTCCAGCCCTCATAGCTCGCACGTTACAGGGAGTACTAATTGAAGGAGGTTCAAAAATTAGATCCTTTTTGTTCGAGCATCACTTTTCTGTTTCTCTGTCAGGAGTTAAGTAAGGATTTTATCTTTTCTTTTTTTTGTAGGTAAATATATGGTTAAGTAGATACCGTATTTTTGGACTATAAGCCGCACCGGACTACAAGCCGCACCCCCAACATAAAAAAAACAGTAC
>NW_013953585.1:91881-92968 GCF_001266775.1 Austrofundulus limnaeus
ATTGTAAGGATATTATTATTATTATTGAATCATCTGTTCTCTTCGTTTCATAGTTTTTCTCCTGGCTGCGCAGCTTTCAGCAGCTTGTATTTATTTAGAGCTTTTATCCAATCATATTTCGATCATCATCTGTTGCTAGGGTCCAGAAATCTGCCTCAGGCCTTCAGAACAAACAGCGATGGCACCTGGAGGGTGAAACACATGGCAGTGATACTGCTGCTTTGACCAATCAGGTGCTGAGCTGAAGACACCACAGCCTGCTAGCTGGCCTTGGACAGCGTCAACATTTTCTCATCGTTTGATTGGTTGATCGGTGAGCAGGAGTCACAACCGGGAAACTAGATTTYTGTAGCGTCTTACAAGCTAAATGCTGAGTGGACATTCTCAGAGTTACAGAAAATTTAAACTTATAACAAAAATCCAGAACAGAACAGACTGGACTTTCAGAGTTAGCTTCATGAAGGTGGTAGAAAAGGACTTATTGTTGAAACGAAACGCCATGAGGACCTGTATGACAGAGGAGACTGAGTTTTTAAACGGACAATAAAAAGTTTTAGTGAGTAAAATATCTGTTATTTAAATGTTTTATTTGGTTATCAGCTTATTATATGACCGTATTGATGCTGTTGTTAATGTATGGCACAGCTGTGGCTGCAGTTGAGAAAACTTGTTAACTGTGTCGTTTCAGTGATGACTTTCATTCTGGCTTTGTGTCTGTGGTGCAGAGACACCTGTCTGTGGGGATGCTGAGACTCCTGTATGAGGTGCAGCAGCATATTGTTCTGCGTTTCTGTGTCTTATTGGTGGTTTTTGTAGTCGTGGCTTTGTGTCAAGTTGTMCAGATTGTCTGTAAATTAGACAGGTTTCTCCCGTTTTGCATACAGACCTGTAGGACTGTAGCCTGGTTCAAACTAAACCCTGTCCTTCGCTTTGCTTCGTACAAGGGTCTGGACTTGCTGCATAGAGAATCGTTTCTTGCAGGAGGCGTGGCCTCTGCTGAAGTGTGTGTGTTGTCTGTGTGAAGGAGGCTAAGCTAAGAAGCTAACCGGAAATCTTGTGTGCTGTAAACAACCCTACTGAGAGGAGA
>NW_013953585.1:93968-95941 GCF_001266775.1 Austrofundulus limnaeus
CACATTAAGTGGCCCATTTTAAAAAATACGCAGTCCATCTTTTTAAAGGGATCAGACTCTAATCCCGAACATACATCTCAGTCTAAACTAGAACCTTATCAGAATGTGGAAATGCTGGACATTTCTCCGTATATCTGTAAATAAAAGCAGAGTCAATTATTGGATACGATGAATGTCTGAAATTTAAAAAAAGTGGTGTTCAAGTGACATGTTTAACAAGCTGTTATCAACTCTAATTTTTCCCGTCCATATTCTTTCCTCCCGCATACATTTTAAATGAATACACAGAAAAGAAAGGAAAAAAAAGCAGCCATGGCCTGAGTCGGATCCCAAGAGAAAACTCCGTGAATGTGTTCTTATTGGAGAGGTGGTGACATTTCACATCACAAAAACCAGAGAAAAATTAGTATGTGACGGAGAGCAGAGGCCACGTGTCCCCCAGCTGGTGTGGTACAGAGCAGCTTAAATGTTATGGTGGATAGGAATGGTTCTTCTGAGCCTACAGTCCAGAGTGCACATTGCATGTTAATGACTTGGAACGCCGACAACAGAGCAGAGGCTCAAACTACCAATTAAGCATATGGCTGTAGACACTGCTGGTGTTCGTGCATCTGATGGAGCTCTTGCCTGGCCTGCAGGTCTGATTCTCTCCGTGGGACGTGGAGGCGCTCCAGCAGTGAGTCATTAACCGCAGACATCCCTGAGAACCACAGAGGAGAATAAGCAGATGCTGATTGGATATCGCTCATTCAGCGCCGTCATCTGTTGATGCTTTGCTTCATGTTGGGGTCGCCGTCGTCTCTCTCGTCTCTCTCTGTTCACTCATGTTTAGTCGAAGGCTTGCTGAGGTTGGTGTGTGAACAAGGAAACAGTCTTATGCCTCAGCTCAAAGGGCTGTCTTGGAAAATGAGCAACAGAGGAATGGTTTAGTAGGATTAAAAGTGGGATTAAAATAGGAAATGCAATTTCACACCTAATAAAATAACTTTTTCAGGGGAAATTTGTCTGTCTGTCTACCCCAGTGTTTTAAAAAGTACCTCAAAGTGATACTTGAGTAAAAGTACAAGTTTCTTATCATAAAAATACTTTAGTAAAATTAGTCTTTTCTGAAAATATTACTTGAGTAAAAGTCTTAAAGTATCGGATAATTTTTGTACTTAAGTATCAAAAGTAAATTTCTGACACAAAATCTACTGAAGTATTAAAAGTAAAAGTACTGAGTAAAAGTGAGCGGTAACATTTTCCAAAATGACATTTATTGGGAGGTGACTTCTTCAAATAATGTTTTATCTAACGGTGTGCAGCTGTGATGAGTTGTATAGAATGGTATATATTTATACCTTTCATTCCAAACACAATTAAATTCACTCTGTCCAGGAGNAACTTACGCTTTAAATTTAGCTTCCACTAGTTTTTCTTTGGCATGAAATTGCAGGCCCAAATATTTTCGTAACGGAGCTAATTTTTAGATTAGCGCTGCCCACCACTGAGTTTAGCCATATTGGAAATGAGAACAGTAAATAAATGTACTTCTGAGTTTAAAATTAATAAATAAATTACTCTGATGTCTTCTTTATAAAGCAGTACTTTGAAATACACAACTTCTTTTTAGATTTACCAGACACATTACAGCTGTGTCTCAATTCAGGGGCTGCAGCCTACCTACCTAGACTGCGTCCCACGTAGGCCACAGCCCACATAGTGTGGGTAAGCTGCATAAAACAGCTGTGAAATGAGACGGTCTAGCCTTCAGATGACGTATGTTTGCGTGACCACATGCTACCCCCGTTGCCAAAGTGTTGCATTTTATATCACGTGCCTTCAGGGGCGGCTGTAGTGTAGTGGTTGAGCAGCCAAATTTGGACCAGAAAGTCACAGGTTCAGTTCCCCGCCATGCCCATATGTTACAGCAGTGGTGTGCCATCAGAGCCAGAAAAACCTTCTCTGCTGGCCTAAACAGCAGAGAAGGTTTT
>NW_013953586.1:0-598 GCF_001266775.1 Austrofundulus limnaeus
GTCTTTGTTTGTCAGAAGAGAAAAAGGACAATAAATTGTGTTTCAAAGTGTTTTTATGGAGGTTTTGTTGACTCTATTTAGATAAAGGAAATTTCTTACATACAGTACTTCAGTGAAGGGATACAGAATTCATATCCATCCTGCCTAGAGCTTTTGCCTCCCCCTTTGCCCCACCCATGGAAAATTTTCTAGATCCGCCACTGGCTTTGACACATCTGATTTGAATGAATGAGTGATTAGAAGGCTCCTGCCGACCTTGACGTCATGCTGAGGAGCAGTGAAACAACAAAAACAACCAGGAGAGTGGCCTGGGAGGAGCAAGACTGGGCACCACTGCTGTAGATGGAGGTGCCTTTCCGACTGGAAATAGCTCACCACAGAGCTGTGACATTTTTTAGTTCTTAACACTCGGGGTCATCACGTTGATGGATGAGGTCATGAAATTAATGCAATCTGTGTGTTGGATTTGATCCACTGTCCAGATTTCCTTTTCTTCAGGGACGTGTGTATTTGCTGCACTGTCGTAATGGTAGAGTTTATAGCTGGATTTGGTTTATGGGTGTCCAGCATTGTGTGTGTGTGTGTGTGTGTGTGTGTG
>NW_013953586.1:616-8335 GCF_001266775.1 Austrofundulus limnaeus
GCTGGCCTTTGATCAAATCCCAAAATCACCTCTGCATCTCGCCAGCTTTGCAGAGACCGTCCCACCGTCCCGACAACCAAAATAATAATTGGGAAGGCCCTCTAATGCAGAGGCGCCAAGAGGAGCGTGTGTGTCCAGCAGTGTGTGTGTGTGTGTGTGTGTGTGTGTGTGTGTGTGTGTGTGTAAGGCTGGCCAACTGAAATAGGGCTCCACCACACTCATGCTGTCAGGGTGAAATATCACTGCACTCTCCCCTGATTGCTGTGTACGTTGCTTCAGCCCAATTCATAAAAATGCAATTCCACGCTGCTCTGTACGCCTGACTTGACTGAATAAATTATGACATGCTGGAGAGGCAGATTTAAGATGTCCAACAGCAAAGCATTTACCTATCTCAGCCACTCAATTATCTGATGCTGAAGGTTCGCAAAAAGCTATTTGTAAACAATGTTTTAGGTTTTTTTYGGCACAAAATTGCACATCTAAAATAGCTTTAAGGTGATGACATTTTTCCCAGAGTCTTTCCCTCTTTACCCTGCAGGTGTCCCTCACACGAAAGCTACCGGCCTCGTCCTTTCCCTCCGTCCAGAGGATTTCAAACTCCCCAGCTCCTCCGGGATGACAGGTGTCCAGATGGTGTGCCGGTAAATATTGAAAGAGTTGAAATTTCGGCCTGATGGAAGAAGACTGAAGGAATTACAATTCCCCCTGAGGGAGACATAACTGTCTGCACAGATATTTCAGAGCAGAGCGGAGTTGTGGATGGATTCAAACAGCCTGCTGACGCTGCCATCCACAGATCCTCTCACAAAGCTAAAACTGTCACAAAGATGAAACTCCGTCTGAAAAGACAAGAAGGTCTTCGCAGGACAGCCAACTTTAAGGCTCTTTGAAAAGTTAAGAGAAACTTTCCTCTTCAACTTTGCTGTGGTAGTAGCTGAGGCTCATCACCAGCACATATTCTGAGTGCAAACAGATTGCTTGGATCTGAGTGTAAACTTTTACCATTAACTACTGGGAATCTGCGCTGCCTGTCTGTYAGCAAAATATCTTACAAAACACTGAACGGATTTTAATGAAACCTTCAGGAAATAATCACTGGATATACATGTACATCTTATTAACTTTCAGAGTTAATCCAGATTAAGATGGCTGCTACAGTAAACTGAAATTAAAAAACACAAAAAGGTTTTTAAATCAGTCGGTTTTATATATACTGTGATTAAAATAGGTATAGTTGTAGCTGGTTTATTATTCACAACACATGCACTGAGTGCTGTTGATTGTGCAAGATCTTTGTTTAAAACTTTTGCTTTAATTGTTGAAGTCGACACTCTGTTAGCAAAATATCTCATAAACCACTGGGAAARTTTGAATAGAACTTTCAGAACTTAATAATTGGATGGGCTTTTACAAGTGATTAAAGTTTGGGGTTAAACCAATTTAAGATGGCTGCCACAGCTAATCARTATAAACCAACTCAAAATTGGCTATATTTAAACAAATTTTAGAGAAATCAAGGTAAAACTTTTGTGTGGTAGTAGCCCAGCCCAGTAACCAACACATGCTTTGAGCATGATGTCTCTTGTTATTGCATAACTTTGTTTTTAGGGCTTGATCAAAACGACTACAATGTTATAATTTCTCAAAATTTAGAACTGGCATTAAAGGCTAAAGATAAAATGCATTTCTTTAAGGAATCCCAGGTGTTTAGTTTACTTTTATGCTAAAATCTGAGAGTAGTATTGTCATTAAGAGATATATTATAATTTGTGGTGGTTTGACAAAAAATGCAATTGATATATGTCAAAAACAAAATCTATAAAAAAGTCTTACTGCCTTATTTATTTTTTTTATTTGTTTACTTTCCCAAAAGATTTCCCAAAACTCAAAGATAAAATTGAGACTCATCATTTCAGTTCACTTTCATAAACATGGGATAAAATCAGAAATCTGTATCTGATTGGATTGCGGGTTTAAATCTAAATTTATCGTAGGTTTGTTTCTGGCACCAAAAATAGCTGCTAGTTTCAGGAGACGTCGTTCGCTGTTGCTCCTGCATGACAATACTCAGCCTCCTGAAAAAAAAAAAAAAGCTCGCTGTGCCCCTATTTCGTGTTCAAAGAGAATCCCATTAAATCTGATGAAGACAGAGAGGCGTTTTACTCGGCTCTGCATCAGCCTCCCAGACTTGGAGACCTGATTTGAGTCGTGTTGTTTGTTGAAGGCCCAGTGTTCAATTTGACCTTTGCAGCCACACAGCACAGGGTGCGGAGCCATCCAGCACGGTTTGTCGTGCACCGAATCTCTGTGCGTGGCTTTTAACACCTTCCTTTTGTGTTGCTGTTTGCAGAAACACCTGCTGAAGCTGTCCTGCTGCTCGGCTGAGGTCCACTGAGCCGCTTCCTTTCGAAGCAGGAGGCTTTGAGGAGTGCTGCGCTCAGATCCCTGCTGACTTCACCTTGCAGAGCAGCGGTGTGAGACATAAATCTACGACGGTACGACTCCAAGCAGGGCTTCCTTTCTTCTTTTTTTTCATTCTCAGGAGGAAACAGGCTGCAGGAAACAAACATTGGTCTGAATGGGAGAACATATGTAATTGCTGCAGTCTGAATGCCCTCACATCTTCACCACTTATCAGAGCTGCTCCTTCTCCTCCTTATAGGAACTTCATTTCTTCACCAGAAGCAAAGGAGGAGTTAGTTTTTATTTTAAACTCAGCAGTTTTCTACAATTCCTTTTCATCCTGAAGCCCCTGGAAACCAGCAGATGTACCACCAGCCCTACTTTCACTTTCACACACTTTCCTCCACTTTTTTTTCCTCTCTCTCTCTTTTTTTCCCCCTCCCCTCCTTTTTGCACTTGGAGTTTGCTGCATGAAGTCTGTTTCTCAGCAGCAGCCCGAGCATTAGGATGGATCGGGGGTGGCGGGGTGGGGTGGGGTGGTGGGGATTTGCATGGAGAAGGGTGGGGTGGAGGGAGTAATAGAGATGTGAGGGAGGACGGGGGCGCAGGAGAGAGGAACACCAGTGCCGAGGCTCAGCGAATGGGAACCAAGGAGGGAGGAGATCACAACACAACGCCGCTGTCCCATGCTCAGAGGGTTTGGATTGAGTTTTACCTGCCTCTGCCTCAACCCTCTCCCTCGTTCCCTCCTCCCCTCCCCTCCAGCCCGACTGGAGCCGCAGAGGATTGTTCAGTGAGGATCAGAGCGCCTCTCGCTGCTCTGCCTGCCTCACGTTTGCACACCGGAATGCTCCGGCAGGCGCACACTCAGACAACTTTCTCTCCCTCACACTCACTTACATGCTCATAAGCAGGGCAGGTAAACACACACACACACACACACACACACACACACACACCTCCTGTTATCTGTGCAGTGTGAGCAGCTGTATTTCACTCCTCCAGCACCGCAGCAGCAGCAGCAGTAAAAGGAGGAGGAGGAGGAGGACATCACTGGACATCAACAGAGGTAAACATCTCTCCTCTTTCTTGCTCCGACCCCCACACCTCCTTTTTTTTTTGTTCATCATGATTTGACGCAGCCTCCTCTTGTCTTTGTCCTCCCCGTCCCAGCGTGCAGACGCCATGGAGGAGACCCTCACCTGCAGCCACGTCACTTTCTCCCAGGTGTTCGGGCGCCAGGGACTGCTGATGCAGGCCAGTGAGTAGAAATACAACTCCACCCGTTTCCATCTTCAGCCCTCCGCGTCGTTCAGATCATGTTGGAAGATTACAGCAGCAAAGATTGACGCTTTACTGTGGCCAACTTTAGTTTAGACAAAATAAAAAAAACAAGGTTTATTCTAGGAACAGAATTACAAGGTTGCTTCTAATCTTGTTTTGGGGACAGAAGTTTTTTTTTTTTTTAGACGATGATTTTGAACTATTGCCTGGTTGTTGTTGGTGTTTTTGGTGGCGGTGCAGCTCGTTTATGAGAAGCAGGTCGTCTTTCTTGTTTTTATATAAAGGAGCTCAGCTTTCAGGTGTGGAATTGAGCTCAACTGGCGGGTTGTGTTTCAGGAAAAAAAAGCACTTTATAAGAACAGGGGTGAACTGGAAATAAAGTGCTCAGTTCAGCTGTTTGTGTCAATGGAAATGAAATATATTACATGTTTTATTTATGTTTTCATTTAAGTTTTGCATGCAGGCATGCTTTAAATTTAGTCCATATTTCAGCTGCAGTGTATAAAGTTACGTTTTGACACATTTCAAACTTCATTTCAAAGATTGAATAAGTTGTGCAAGAAAGAGCTCATGTTGTCTTCAAATCTTTAAATATATCTGTGTATTTAAAGCATCCTATAGGTAAATTATGTTTGTGTTCTGTAATCGCTTTAATCATCTTTTTTATTATCTTGGCTCRCTAAATGGTGAAGGTAGATGATGTTTTTGYCCATGTCTGTTAACAAAATATCTCATGAATTTTAATGAATCATGCACAAAATGACCATTTGATGTTAATCTCCAGCTGATCARCTGATTTAAAAATACAAAMATGGCTATAACTCAGTCAGCTTTACAGATATTGAGCTAAAACTTGATGTGTTATTATCACCGATAGTCTTATTTTAAAATTTAAAGGTTTGAAAAGAAGATGATCTTAACTTTATATGAAATGTAGTGGGTGAAATGCAGTTCTTTAAGAAATGCAAGACTTGTAGTTTATTTATTTACTTAAAGGCAGGCAGAATGCAAGACATTTCCAGTGTCCAGTAAAGTATATTTAACACCATGTATTGCATTATTATCTATCATGATATATTGTGTTGTAAGTTAAACACAAGAAAGGTCATTTCTCTAAGAAAATTACGTTTTCAGAATAGAGTAGAATAGAATAGAATAGAATAGAATAGAAATAGCCTTATTGTCCCACCTTGGGGAAATTCAGGTGTCACAACAAGCATCAGTGGAGATTCACACACTAGTTACTTTACAAACTATAGACAGTGCACAAAAAATGAAATTAACACTAACTAGCAAACTACTGCTAATCAAAATATAATACAAAGAATTATGCAAGAATAAAAGAGAAAAGATATGTTTTGTTTCAGAGACGGTAGATTTCAGTACATTTCACCATTAACTGGACCAAACAGCAAACACCCGTGTCGTCTCTGAGCCGCCTCCTCTCACTCATCGTGCTTTAACGTGGAGCGTAGCAGCTTCTGGGAAAACTTGGTCAGTGCTTCCGATGTTCCCACTCGCCCATAAACGCAGAGAGTTCCTTCACAAATGATTACGAGGAGAGCTGAAGTGAACATTACAGTAAATCGTGCCTTCAGAGTCGGAGCCCGCATCCACTCTGTTGTTCTCGTTTTAATTTCCGGCGTTTCTCATCATTATTACCACCTGGAGAGAAAAATGTCTGATTGGAGTTTCACAGCGTGTGCTATAATCAAGAAGCCATCGTGTTGAAGAGCTGATAATGGAAACAGAACAGTCGTTTTCTTCGGCTGGAAAAACGTGTATCTGTGAAGATGTGCTGCAAGACTTGTTTTTTTTTTTTTGTTTTTTTAAAGAACTATTTTAGGAGATAAACAGGAGGATTGTTGGTGCAGTGGATTGTTGTCTGTGCTAAGGTTCTTCACCCTCTCTTTGCATCAGAGYGCCCTTTTATAAATTATGCACTTTGTTTGAGTGTATCTGTCGGCTCGATACTGCGTTGATAGGAGTGTATTTGAGTTAAAGGGTTGCAGGGCCCTGATTAAAATTCTGTTTCAGATGTGCAGGAAGCTGGAAGCATTTGAAGCAAATGAGAACTTTGCTGCTGATCCATTTTTCTGGGTTTATGTTGTTGTGCTTTTATGCCAAAAAGAGATGAGCTTCTCAGGTTTTGTGTGTATATGTGTATATATATAAATATCAACACTTTATGTAAAGAACAGATAAAACAGAATAGCATTGGTATACAATGTTCTGACAATCTGTGCTACCTCGTCAGATGTTGCTACCACAGCGTGGCTTGATAGCTCGGTCTAACTGTTGGTGCTATCCATCAAAAACTGCTACAGTCATGTTTACAGAAATATGATAATCGGATAAAATTCTTTGAACAACGGTGTTACTGAAGTGGAAGCTTAGGAATTATGCCTAGCATAGCATTGGAACAATTACAACGAAAACCTTTTATAGCTAATAATCACAAGAATATCGTCTTCCAAACATTTTAAAGTAAAAAATCGAACAAACAAACTATACACTGCACCAGATACATATAAATTTAATTTATTAATTTGATGGATTTAAATGTATTTAATTTAATGTCTATATAAATATTAAATCCATTAAACATTCTAGCTACCATTATAAAATATTGCGGTAGCATTTGTTGACACACAATCCTTTCTTTGGATCACTCAACTTTAACAAAATACTTAGGTAGCACATTTTGTTGCACCAAATGCTTTTTATTTGATCTTTGTACGTTTTATAAAATACAGTAGCAGAAGTTGGTGTCGTAATGTCCCTCATCGGGATATCCTACCTGTTAAATATAAGTAGGTAGCACAAATAGATGCCCTAAAACCTTTTATTAAAATATCCTACCGTTGCAACGTGCTTATTTTGCAACATGCTTATTTGTTGTTATTAACAGTATTTATAGTGATAGTGATGCTATGCTAAACAACTAATGACTAACGACTAATTACTTGTTGACAGGTAACAATATTGCAAATAGCAAAATAAGAACCATTTGTGCTAATAAGTTTGAGGAACATAGCTGCTCAATGAAATAAAACTTACCGTAGCCTTTGAAGAAATGAAACAAAATGAAACTTCTACAGATAGCRCATACCAAAATGTAATCTGTTGAGTAAGCAACCTGTGACATAACATCGATCTGTGCATGCGCATTGCCACAAGGTAGGACGGGGTGATAGGTAGCACAGAACGTCGGAACAACGGTATACATATGAAATGCTACTCAGATTAATTTATTGACCCATTTAAAATAAATTTTATTAGCTTCCTAATGAGTTGAATGAAACTGAAAAAAAMCCCCCAGTAAATATCTGATATTTAACAGCATTTAACTATAATGAATCTGTCCAGGTCTGTGTCTTTTGGGTTGTTTTATATTCATCAGCTTCTAGAATGGTTTCCTTGTGTTTCTTACTTCTGCTACATCCACGCCCACCTGTTCTCTGTTGTTAATTAGCTCAGGTGTGTCCACTCCTCTCATCAGACCCAGTTCTTGTAGCAGGGCTGTCTTCATTTTTGAGGACCACTATCGAGGCTTCTTTGCTCCATTATACCCGATTTGAATGAATGAGTGTTTAACAGCTTCTGCAGAACTTGAAGAGGTAATTCAGTCCCAGAATCAGGTGTGTTGGAGCAGAGGAACAGGAATACCACAGCACTGAGCTACCGCACAGCCCATTGTCTTTACAATCCTGGTATTTCAATGGGACATGGAGCAAACTGATCGTACATTAGCAGATATGTGTTAGAGCTGTTTTGCTGCAGCCTGGTAAAATATTTTGCGACTCATCACTTGGTTCTTTTAATAGTAAATGAGAACCGTTGCAGTTTAACGGTTAATCAATAAAGATGTTAATCTGCGGTCTGAGCCTTTATGTATAAGACTGTTGCTTTGTGGGTTTTGTGGTTACTCCTTTGTTTTGTTGGTGTCTCTTGCATCCAAACAGATGTGGTTAAATGACTCTGCTCTCAGATTTATATATACATACATAGCATACATATATATATATA